>NW_023502149.1:0-75765 GCF_013396075.1 Fusarium subglutinans
ATTTTCTAATATTAAGGCAACTTTCTATATAAATTAAGTAAGGTTTAAGGCAGCAGCTATATAACCTAAAGACTTAATATTAAGGTTATTATATTCTTTAGCATAGTATATAACGCTATATATTATAATATACTAAGAAATAAGCATTATATTATATTATTCTTATTATATAAGACCCTACTGGCTATACCTTGCGTATTGGCTACAGAAATATTTAACTTTTTAATATAAATTAATTATATTGTGTATGTAAATGTAAGTTACGCCTATAGCATATTGCCCAATGACAGTTGCTATACCTAAATGTTGGAACTCTATTAACACTATTCAATGTTATTTTATCTCGTCATCAACCCGAATATGAGTCAAACCATCCTTTTGTGCTGAAAATAGTCATAAACGGTATTTCGTATAAGGCTGCGACAACACCACGAAAGCTGCTTCTCGACCTTGCCGGCTTTCTTCCATACCATTCAAGATGCCACCTCAACAAGAGACCACTGCTCAGGTACTCGACAGCTTCAGCAGTCTCCCGCTGGAGATAAATACCTACATCATGCAGTCACGTACTCCTCATGACCTCCTCTCTCTCACTCGAGCTTCTCCTGCAGCCTGGCCGTATTTTCAAAAAGACTACGCTTTTCTTATCCGTCATATATTGCATTATTCTATAACACGGTTCTATGATCATCACGCCGATCCGGTAAGTATCCCACTTCTTGGACTTCTCGCTCGTATTCGATTGCTACGGTTACAGGTTAAGGGGAAAGCCAGAGACGTGCTCGATCCTTTCTTTGCGCTTTGCAGAGGTACTGTCAAGGTGGGAGTCAAACCTCCCTGAATTAGTGACGGCGACGGATATGATTGCTGAATTGAAGAAGGCGTTTAGGTGGCGCGAGCATCGGCAACCGATTCTCCAAAGGAGCTTGACAAGGCACCTTACTGGGTGTAATGGAGATTCACTGAATCCTTCCTACGATTGAAGGGTTCTGCTGCATCTTACACCACCATGATGGATTCCTGTATGAAGACATGTGGAACTTAAGGACTATTTTTTCTCAGGACCTTTAGAGCGGGTGAAGCTCTGATTCCAAGCGATCTTGCGCCGTCGTACCGACGAACGGTTCACGGCCATGGGTCATTGAGATGCACGAGTTGGGACCCATATGGGGTCACAAAGTTCAATTTTAGGGCTCTATATGAATTCGGGCCTTGACCCAATGGGCTCATCACGTCTGTGGATATTTTGCTTCGCGTAAGGCAAATAAGGGTCTTAAGACGTCGCAAGTGGCCACCTCTTACCAGAGAACAGTCTATAATCTGTGATTTTCTCCAGAGGAAACGGACGAAGGATAGATGTTTTTGCTTTCACTTTGCATTACAAGGCAACATGTTACTGAGTCACCTTTCGTCTTTCAATACTAAAGACCAGGAGGGTTCTATTGTTGATGCATATGTTTCTGTAGTCGCTTCGCGGCCTGACCGCAAAATGGCATACAATCCTGACTTGGATGAGATATCACTTATCGCTTGGAAATGGAGGCGTGAGTGACTTGCTTCCTGTAGAGCGTTGATCGTTGGAAAATCCGTACCCTAATGCCTGGAAGCCTGAGACTTCAGACCTCCTGGTTATACTTTTTTCATCACACTTCTGGTAACATGTACATCCCAACGCTCAATACAGCACAGGGACTGGGTTAGGAGGCGGCCGAAATGCTGAGTATCTCATCGAATTAAGCGACTAGCTTTTTGTCTCGTATAACTAACAGTGCGGAGATATGGAAGGAGGATATCTAGTTTAGCTTACAGACAAAGCTGGAGAGAATTGACAGGCATTCAATGCATGTATTCCGTCGATAACGTATTAAGCTTGGGTCTGCTCGATAGTGATCTTCTGTCCACAAGGTACAGTGAACTTGCTACCATTGACAATCTTGCCATTCACCTTTATTACACTCTTCGCAAGAGAAGTAGGCAGAGGTCTAGGAAGATAGACAGTACCTTCTGTGTTACCATTCTTGGGTCCACTAACAGTCATCTGCAGAAGACCAGACTTGAACTTCCAATCAACCTCAACGTTTCCATGCTCAGTGGGAACACGACCCTTGGCCCACTCCAAACCCAGAGTTAAAGGCTTCACATCCCACTTCTTGTACCCAGGTTCAACAGCTTGGACACCGAGGGCATGTCGACTCAGCTCAGCAGTAGGTCCAGAAGCCCAGCCGTGGCAGAGAGAGGTAATTATTCCTAGACCAGGTGTACCATCGGGGTCAACAGTCTCCCAGAAGCAGTTGGTGTAGTTGGCATGTGCAGGATTGGCCATGGGTGCCCAAAGACTCTTTAATAACATCGTCGTCGGACTCGAAGGCTGCGCGGAGGTGATAGGCAGAAGCGTAAGGGCTGATCTTCTGAGCGAAACCAGACTTGGCGGTAGCGTTGCTGAAAGCCAGAGGTCCAGCCTTGAGCTGAAGTTCCTTGTTCATAGTAGAGAGCAGAGAAGTGGCTGAGATGTTGTGGCTCTGGGGAATGCCAGCGAGGATAGCGAGGGCGTTGGCGTCCTGAGCGAAACCAGTGGTGATCTTGTTGGACAGAACGTAAGCCTGGAGGGTATTGTTCCAGTGGTTAGAGTGAATGGCCTTACGCAGGTTGTTGAGACGAGTCTGGTAAACAGTGGTGTTGACGCCAGCGGCTTTAAGGAGATCCCAAGTCTGCTGCAAGCTGTAGGTATAGAGCGCGTTGAACTTGGAGCTCGCTCCGGTCTGGGGAGGATCGTAGTAGTTCCAGTCTCCAGTGAACGCAGGGTTGTCTAGAGTAAAAAGACCATTCTTCAACTGGGAGTGCGCCCAGTCCAACATTGCCGTAGTGCGAGGCGCCCACTCTTTCGCAAATTCCTTGTCGCCCAGAACCTCGTAGTTCTTAGCGAGCGCGTTGAGGAAGTTGAAAGAGTAGCCAATGAGACCCGTTATGTTGACGTCGAGAAGTTCCTTGAGAGGCTCCTGCTGGATCTTAGCCGTTGGGATGAAGAATCCGGGTGTTGTCGGATAAGAGCCCAGAAGGTCGAGAGAGCCCTCGACGAAAGTCTTGCCGTAGGTGCTGGCGTAGGTCGAGCCAAGCGCAACGTCGAGATCACCAGTATAGGCAATGCGGTCGCGTTTGGAGCCATCAACGATAGTATCGGCGGGGTTCGTTCCCATGAAGAAGTCCTTCAGGAGACTAGGGTCTGTTAAGTTGTTAGAGTAGATCTCAATACCGTCGAGAGTCGCAGCTTTGAGGTTGCGGAAGTAAGCGGAGTGACCAAAAGGAGCAACGAGAACAAAGGAACCGAAGAACTTGTCAGTCTGGCTGAAGTTGAGAACAGTCTTGTTATTGACGAGGATAGAGATCTCAGTCATGTTCACCTTGGCATGCACAGACATCCACTCGCCGACCTTGACATCAGCAGAAGAAGGGATAGAGCCAGCCTTTGAAGCACCTGTTGCTGTGACCTTACCAGTCTTTACATCGCAGGTAACAATAATGGCTTCGTTGAGAGTGTCCGACAGAACAGAGAAGCTGAACTCGCCAGTGACAGGCTTGACCTGAAAATCGAGCCGGTAGGTGGTCAACTGAGCGGCCGCAGCACTACCCAGAGCTTGAGGCGCCGAGCTCTCAACAAGAGATCCTTCTTTAGACACCTGCCAGAAGTCGGGGATAGTGTCCTTGGGAATCTCAGTAAGCTGAGCGGTTCTGGCGCCGGTGAGCCAGATGCGGTCCAAGTCCTCATCGGAGCATTCGAAACCTCCGGGAAGCTTGGTGAGAGGCGTGGTGTGAACAGTTGGTTTCACGCCAATCTTTCTAAGACGCAATTCTCCATGTGAAGAGAGGTTTAGTTTCTGGTAGCGGAAAGCTCCTTGGACAAGACGGTTGCTAAAGGTCTCGCGCTTCGTGATATTGTATCGATTCACACGGTAGGTGTCCATGGTAGCAGCCAGAGGAAGAGTTCCATCGCTCTGAGGCGAGTGTTAGATTGTTGGTAAAATACCTAAGCGCCGCGTTTACATACCTGGTAGTTGCTAAAAGCATACTTGGACTCTGCATAGGTGAGCTCAAAGGCTGAGGTATCGCCATAGGCAGAGACAACCTCAAAAGTAGGATGGCCCTCGAAATTCTCGCCATAATCGAGGATCATGATATGATGTTTCTTTCCATCAGATGAAAGAGACACAGTTCTTTGGAACCGTAGACAACCGCATTATTGTCCGCCCTGGCAACCGGTCCAGCGACAGCTGAGCCGGCTACAAGCAGCAGCGAAGCTGAAGCCTGGAGAAGCATCAGGATGTAAGTAGTATAAAGAAAATAGTAAAAAGAGAGATTGTAGTTGAGATGAAAAGTAAAGAACTGTTTAATAAGTGGCGTTGTATTAGATCTATTTACCTGAGAAACTATCACTACTTATAACTACACTCACATCCGTAGATCGGTATTACATCTTCCATCTCTATGTTTTTTGCATGATGTAATGAGCCACTGTACGGAGTAAATCGAGCCCTTTCATTTAAGCTCTGACTCTTCTGGTGGAGGGCCAAGAGGCGTGTCTCGTGAACGAGGTTTTGGCAAAGAGCGAGGTTCGTTGCTGAATTGTTGAACGAGGAACGAGGTTCACTCCCTTAGTCGAAACCTAAACAAAGTGGGGTTCGAAGAGATTTGACATCTTGAGTCAGTTTTTATTCTTCAGATCTCGTTACTGACTTTCTCGTTGGTGACTATTGGATGTGAATGTCCAGTATGCGAATGGGAAATTCTGGTAATTTGCACTGCCGAGAATATTCGTAAGTTGGACCCTTATTTCACATGATGATTGCTTTCGGCACTGTCAATGAACCTTGTACTCAATCGGTCTTTAGCTTTGTGGCTGGGAGCTTACATAGGGCTCTAGCTCAGATCAGACAACACTAACTCCAATGTCTCCAGCTTCTAAGCCACAGTTTCTTACAAGGACAGGCAAGATAGGATTTTCTCGGTCTTTTCATGCTCCGCCTCTTCATGATTCGTTACCAACGTCGCTCACCCAAGAGCGAGGTGCCTGCCAAGCTGCCATGCGTTGCGTTGCGCGTCGTGACTGATCTCGGTGTTTTAGCTTTGACCGCCGTCTTCAGACACTGCTCCCTCCAAATTAGTCTGCGCTAAACTAGCCCCTTGTCCCTGTGCTGAAGCCCGTAGCTAGCTCCCTCCCCGCTCGTCATATATTACCTACCCGTACTTTGCATCTCCATCTACCGAGTCTCTATACTGAATCTAATCATACCATGTCGAAATCAAGATCTCAATCTCCGTCCAAGGGCAAGGAAGCGCAAGATGCTGACAGTGTCTTGGACGTTTCTTGGGACGCGCCGCCTCCGTACGAGCTGCATTCCTCAGGATCAGTCTTAGCCAGCACGTCGCGCGTCAACGGTACGATCCACTCACCCTTAGGACCTTTTTGAAGCTATCGTGATGCTGACTGCGCCAAGGCCATGGAGGGGTCGATATTGAGTTCTCGTCGCTGCAGCCCGATGAAGTCAATCGCCTTCTTCCTCCCGACAAAGCCCAAGACGTTGAACCAACCAGCAGCATCCCCGCCGCTGCTCCCTCTGGGCCATGTCCAGCTCTCAATGTCGTCATCCAAGTTGTCGGTAGTCGAGGTAAAGTCTAACGACTATCTCGTTCCCTTCCAGAACTAATCAGATTAGGCGATGTACAGCCTTTCATTGCCCTCGGCGTCGCTCTCCAACGATACGGCCACCGCGTACGATTAGCCACTCATGATACCTTCACAGACTTTGTCCGTTCATCGGGCCTGGAGTTTTACCCCGTCGGGGGAGACCCTGAGGATCTCATGGCCGTAAGATTATCGACCCATCCCACAACCTCCAGGTGCTCATTACGTGGCTATAGTACATGGTCAAGAATCCTGGATTGATTCCTTGCATGGAAAGTCTTCGAGGAGGCGATATCTGTCGAAAGCGCGTCATGATCCACGATATGCTAAGAGGCTTTTGGAGCTCTTGTGTCAAGCCGGACCTTGTATCAAATCGTCCCTTCGTCGCCGATGCTATCATTGCAAACCCGCCTAGTTTCGCTCACGTCCACTGCGCCCAGGCATTGGGTATTCCACTTCATATGATGTTCACGATGCCTTGGACGGCGACGAGATCGTTCCCTCATCCTTTAGCGAATATTCAGTCCAAGAATATGGATCCCAGGGCTTCCAACTATCTCAGTTACGGTGTTGTTGATCTAATGACTTGGCAAGGGTTGGTCCTATAACCATGTTTCTTTAATCGTGCTCATGCTAACCGCCACAGACTTGGAGATGTCATCAACTCTTGGAGAGTTAAAGACTTACAACTGGACCCGTTAGCAGCCGCTGTTGGTCCCGATATCGTTGGCCTCATGAAGGTGCCCTACACCTATTGCTGGTCACCGGCTCTGGTTCCCAAGCCAAAAGATTGGGGAGACAGCATTGGTAAGGATCGACCAAGACGTAGTTGATGTGTACTGAGGATTAATTAAATTCACTAGATATTTGCGGATTCTTCATGCGAGACGAACCCTCTTATACACCTCCCCAAGATCTCGCAAACTTCCTAGCAAGCGGGCCACCGCTAGTTTATGTCGGCTTCGGAAGTATCGTCATCGATGACCCTACCGCCCTGACGAACATCATCAAGGAGTCTTGCCGGGCTGCAGGAGCCAGAGTAATTATATTGCGAGGCTGGAGCAAGCTCGGTGGAACTGACCCCAGCACTGAATCTGTCTTCTACCTGGGTGATTGCCCTCACGGTATGTAGTTAGGTGTTCCCAAATCATCAGTCCATTATCTGACATTCTGGCAGAATGGTTGTTCAAGCGCGTTGCTGCTGTTGTCCATCACGGTGGCGCAGGTACCACGGCTTGTGGTCTCGTCAATGGCAGACCGACCACTATTGTACCATTCTTCGGCGAGTAAGTTTCTTCCCACGCACCTCTCCAGGTAGCTGTCGTAACATATTCGCAGCCAGCCCTTTTGGGGAAGTGTAGTTGCATCCAACGGAGCAGGTCCACCACCCATCGCCTACAAGAGCATCTCCGTGGACAAACTCAGTTCGGCGATCAAATTCTGCCTCAGTCCGGATGCCCAGGCCGCTGCCAACAGGATTGCAACGCAGATGAAACAGGAGAGCGGTGTTACTACAGCAGTCAACTCTTTCCATCGGCATCTCCCCATAGCCAACCTCACCTGTGATCTCACTCCCCACAACGCTGCCAAATGGGAATACGTGGGAAAGTCGAAGAAGGGTAGCAAAGGCCATGTCATTGTATCGAACACAGCCTTGAAAGTACTTTTAGACTCCAAGAAGTCCAATTTGGCAGACTTTGCGCCGTGAGTTATTGTCAAGCCATATTCCTATTTGCACTGACTTACGGATCTAGACTCCGACCGAAGGAGTACCTCGTTGAGAACGAACGCTGGGATCCTTTGACGGCTGGAGCTTCATCGGTTCTAGGCACCATGCCAGATTTTACTTCTGCCCTAGGCGGTGCATTCATCGACCCCTTCAAAGACGTAAAGCGTGTCCGACCAGACGGCACTCGTCGCTCAGCAGGTACAGCGACAGCAGTTGCAAGTGGAAAGGCTCTTCAGGGTATGACGACTGCTGTAGTGAAGGGATCGCTAGTTGATGTCCCATTGGCGTTAGCTGAAGGACTTCGCAATACCCCGCGGTTGTACGGAGAGAAGGTACAGGATCATGGGCCTGTGACAGACTGGAAGAGCGGCAGCACAGTCGCAGCAAAGGTATTTGCCACTAGCTTTGAGTTGAGATGGGATACTAACATGGATTAGAACTTTGGAGTTGGCTTTTACGAAGGCTTAACCGATATCGTAACGAAACCAATGAAGGGGGCCAAAGAAGAGGGCGCTTTGGGCTTTTTCAAAGGCGTTGGGAAGGGGTCTCTCAACATGGTTGCAAAACCAGGCAGTGGTAAGCTTAGGATGCGTACTCTAGGCTCTTTGCAGCATGTCGGCTAACTTAATTTTAGCAATGTTTGGATTGCTTGCGTACCCGGCCCAGGGAGTGTATAAGAGCGTTCAGTTTATGAAGACAAATAAGGCGAGGGAGGCGGTCGCAGCCGGGCGGGTTGAATCTTTGTCAGACGGAGAACAGGCGTTAATGCCATTTGATGCTGGCCAAGTTGTGAGACGATTTCAAGAATTAACAGGGTAAATAGACTAAGCTTATGTTTTATCGGCTTCAATGGATAAGCGTTAGAATTTTAAAATCGTCCGTCTTATGAGTTCAAAACTTGTTATCTTCATATTTACTGTTATATCATTTAAAATTGTTAGATAAATGTTATTGAAAGTTGAGGTTGGTAGGAGACAGTGGATATTAAGATAGAGAGCTCGAGCCTCTTTAAGATAAGTTCTTTATATTTACATATATATCTATATTAATAGCTTTCCACGTGGTGAGAAGATAATATCCCGTTTGTATTTGCTTTCGATATAGGGTGAGTAATTACCCACTCGAGCCCTAGGGGCTCTTGAACGAGATTTCTCGTTTATCGTTTAAGGTGAACGACATGGTGGGTCTTGTCGATCCACTAACGTTGGTTAGTGAGATCCGCAAGTATTTAGATCTGACGCCAGTGCCAAAAGAGGGCGACACACTTTCAGCCTTGTTTTTTCATACTTCATTCAACATTGGCGTTACAAGCATCAGTCATTTCTTCAAAATGCGAGATTCGAGCATAAGAACAAGAGAATCAATTTCAGTTTCTTCTCTGCCTATGCTACCTTATCACTCCACATCATTATCCAGTCAGCATTACCACGAAGTCCCTCGTCGACATTTGCGACGTGGCTGTATGACTTCATTATACCTCTGACCCAGAAGAAATACCCAGTTCCAGCAGAAACCATGCTAGACAGATTTCTTACCATCTGTATGCTCAACAATGGTTGGGTTCTTGCCTTCGACTCGAGCAGAATGCACATCAACTCCACTTGGGGGCCATCAAAGATCCAGGCAATCTCCTCCAATGAAGGACCCTTTGTCTCCGGGAAGACGAGATAGACTCCAACAAACTCAACCATGACCCAAACCACAAAGATGATGTAGAACTTCCAGGTAATATCCCCGAGACCAATAGGCACGACAAAGGTCGAAAGCATCATGAAGCAGAACTGGACGAAGTAGAAGAATGACAGTCCCTTGGTTCGCATGCGATAAGGAAGAATCTCGGGGATGTAAAGGCCAAGGTTACCGTTAAAACCGAGGTTATAGGCGGGAGAGAAAAGGTAGAGGAAAGCAACGACTGTATACGCCGCAGCTTTGTTGGTGTTGTCCTTGGCGAATACAGCACTTCCTGCGGCGATGCAAATGTCGATGACCCAGATGGCAGTCAGCGACCAGAGGAAAAGCTTTCGACGACCGACCTTGGCTGGCAACGTGGCGAAGTAAATGGCACTGAACCAAGACAGCATCTGGTTGGTAGCGTTGATGAGAGTCTGCTGAAAATCCGAGTTGAGTCCGACGGAGTGCAGAATGGGCGAGAGGTAGTACGAGACAAAGGCGTTACCGGACATCTGCGAGCAGATAGCTGCCCAGACCATGATAAACATACGTCTGCGGTTACCAGGAGTGCTTCCCAAGTCCTTGAGGAAGACAACGATGTTGTTATGCTCAGATGCCTCGGCACTCAGCGTCTCAAGGATCTCGTTATACTCGAACTGAACAACAGGGTCAGAGGAGTCACCCTCGCCGTGGTACTTGGCAAGCATCTGAAGCGCCTCATCGTTGCGGCCCTTGCTGACGAGCCAAAGGGGCGACTCTGGGACGAACCAGACAAAGAGAAGCTGGACGACAGAGGGAAGACCCTGCAGCGCTGAAGGAATACGCCAAGATGCAGTGCTCTTAATGCGGAAAGTACCAAAAGTGCACCAGCCGGCGATGATAGAACGGACGGAGTAAAAGGTGAGGAACAGAGCTGTAGCCGTTCGCTGAGCAGGGTGGGCAATCTCAGTGATGTAAGGAGCGCCAACTCCAGCGACGACGACGCTGCCTGCGCCGATGATGACTCGTGAAATGATGAACATGGCGATATTCATAGCTGCACCCTGAATAGCTGCACCAATACAGCAAAGCGCAGCGCCAGTGGCCAGACCCCATCTTCTCCCAAAGGTATCGGCCGCGGGGGAGATGAGAAACGTGCCCATGATACCGCCGAGAGGATATGCAGCGTTGAAGAAGCCGAGCATAGCGCCTGTTGGGGTGCCAAAGTAAGTCTGCCAGTGGGAGACTGACTGCAGACCGTTCATCATACTTCCATCGAAACTAGATATCATATTAGCTTTAAGTTGAATGGATACGGGGTAGTCGACTGACCCTTGGGAAAAGATCGACAGAAGCGGGATCATCATGAGAAAGTTGAGGGTGCGTAAATTGGGCGACTTTAACCAACGCTTGGTATCAACAGGCGATGGGGGAAGAGCCATAGTGTTAGTTACTCCAGATGAAGCCATTGCGCATACAAGACGTAGCAAGATAGACAGTAAAAGGTAGACAAGGTCAAGATTGAACAACTGCGATGAGAGTAGGAGTTTGATGCTGGCTCAGTCCATGGCTATATACATCCTTCTCACTCGCCACGCCCTGTACTCGGGATCACTTCGACCGAGAACCAGCCTCCCCTCCCCCCTCAGCCCATTCCCACGGGGTCGTCCATTGGGGAAAATCTGGGGTACGCTAGCAGAAAAGCTCAAGGGGGGGAGATTCTGGACCATCACGTGGGAAGACGAATCCGAATACTGGGCCGGCATCTAAGGGCCAACATGCCCCGAAGTTTCTGCACGTAAAATGCAACCTTGACGGCGAAACATAGACCGAAGAACAGCCATGGCCTCGTATGTTTACCCTTTTTTTCACGAGATTCCCCGGAAATAGACAGTGTGGAGAAGGTTGATAACTGATCGTGCAGATGTGAGCGGTGCAAGCAGCGCAAGGCAAAGTGCGACCGCCGATTACCGACGTGTCAGCGCTGTGAGAAGGCAAAGGCTGAGTGTGAGTACGGGGGGAGGCGGAAGTCGGGGTTTCCAGCTGGACATCGCCAGATGCTGGAAGACAAGATCGGTAAGTCTCGACTTATTCTCTCCCCCATCATATGGTTCTGTGAGGTAAGGTAAGGTGACTGTCGGCTGACTGTTGGTTCCAGAGAAGCTAGAGTCCGAACTACGCGCCATTCGCAGCACGCCGCGAACGAGCACAGCAACTGATCAAGCACCTCCACAAGACACCATCGAAGTCGAGACCAAATCACCCAATGACCAAGCAATCCGTTCGATGCCCGTCGGTGAAGCATCACCTACCTTTGAGCGCACCCGCAGAGTCACAGAGCGCAGACCACCAACCGACCTCGTCGTTTCCCTCGCCTCTCTTTACTTCCGCCACATCCACCCATGGTTTCCCTTCCTAGATGTCCAGCGCGTCTGCGCCGACATGGGCTCTATGGATGAACCTGCGCTGCTGTACTATGCTCTCTTTGGGGTCACGCTGCCATACTCGTTTGACTCGCGTCTTGATCAGGCGTCGAGCGATTCGTTTTGGAAATACTCTAAGCGCAGCATATTTGTTGATGTGTTGGACGAGCCTTCTTACAGTTCGCTGGAGGTTCTTACGGTGCTTGTTTTGGACCTTTCGGGCATGACGCATGGACCTCAGGTCTGGGGTCCTTTGGCGGTGACGACGAAGCTTGCGGTGCAGCTTAAGAACACAGATGGGCTTGTCTTTCGGACGTCGATAGAGGCTGAGGGCAGTGAGTCGCTGAGCAAGAGTGATGGTATCTTCCGGCAGCGGTTGTTCTGGGCCATTTATGCTCTCAACTGTACGATCTGCATCACCACCAATCATCATTCGACCTTGGGCGACGATCATGTTCACCACTTTCTACCTGCGCGACAGCAAGTCTGGAGGGAGAACCTATCAGGGGTAGACGACGCATCGCTTACTCCAGCGTCTGTGTTCAGCTACCAACTGGAGCTATTCGACCTTTCTCGAAGACTTCACAGGGTTGGAATGGAAAACAGCGCGCTGTATAACAATCAAGAGCTGGAGTCGACTTGGCTGAGCGAGTTTCATAATATCGCAGCTGAACTCAGTTCGTGGATGGAGACACTGCCTTCTCGGCTATTCTGGCATAACCATAATATTGTCGAGGACCGTGTCCCAGGCGCTATCCGCCCAGCAACCTTTATGCTATATGGGTACTATTACGCTTTGGATATCTACTTAAACGGCTTTCTCGCTATACCACGTCACTTCAACTTCCAGTCCGAATCCCATCTCGAGATCCGCCGCCAATGCTTAAAGCGATGCCTCACCAGCGTACAAGCCTTAGCCCAGATCGTCACAAAGGTCGCTGACCAAACAGTCGATAAGCTGGGCTGGCCATTTGCCTAGTCCGTCTGGGTAGCGGCTCGCTTCCTAACAGCACAAAGATACTCCACAGGAGAAACTGATCCCGAGACCACAGAAAAAGTCTCACTGTTCACAACCTTTCTCAGTACCATGGGTCGTTTCTGGCAGATCAGCGCCAGTTACGCGAGGATACTGCGTCGAGCGACTTCTGATCTTGATGCAGGGATTGAACCAGGACAAGGGACGATTCTTCAGCTCATGGCTGATCTTCGAATCCCGACGTCTCATATCGAGGATCAGTTTAGACCGGACTCTATGCTGCATGGAGTGATTAGTCCGGGGCAGTCTGGTTCGACGTATGATAACCCGAGCTACATGGATGTTGAGAGATTGGATACTCTACTCCCTGTGTTCGCTGACGATGCGTGCTTTGATATGTCCCAAGATCCGGATAATTGGTTTCGCATGCCGTTATTTGCATCATCAGCATATCAACAATTAAACGCCCCAGAACAGGAATGACACTTAGTTCTAACCTTTATATTGACTTTCTGTTGTGCCGAGTAATACTATACTGTCTAAGATCTTGTCCATGTGAAACTCATGTTCTGCGAGCTCTTCTCAACCATCCCCGGCCAACCTGGCAAATTGACATGCACAGAGATTGACTCGTCTAATCCCTCAAACCCCAGCGTGACTCGCGTCTCTCCATCTAAAGAGCTCCAACTAACCTTTGCCAACACCATCTTCCCCTCTCTATAGAACGGAACAGTTGCTTCGAGAGATGTATAAAGACCCAAGCGCGGCGCAAACTCTATCTCTTGCCATCCTGCCTTTGCAGGCCGTATCCCCGCAACCTCGGCCAAGAACTCATAGATGGGAGCGCTGCCCCAAGCGTGGCAGTCTGAGCGGTGTGAAACATCGTCTTCTTCCCAGGTCGTTAGACCAAGTGATAATTGGTGACGCCATGGTTGCCATAGAACATGGAAGAGTTCGTCGTACAGAGAACCTCCTGCAGCACTGATGGCGTGAAATGTGTAGAAGGACGTGGAGATCGACGTCTTGATAAGTGGTGTACCACTCTGAGAACTTCCAAGGGCGCGGTTAAGTAATGCCTGAGCGCTATTACTACTAAGTTCTGTCTGCTAGTTTAAGCTCTTAGCTATAAGCCTTAACTGTAAATAACATATCTAGCTAATAACTTAGATATTATATTATAATAACTAACTAATTACTATAACTAAAGGCTAATATTATAAAAATCTAAAAGATAACTTATTTACTTACTATTATAGGTTATAAGAAGGTACTTTTAATTTATTTTCTAGAATAATTAAATATAAAATAATAAGTAAAATAGCAGCATACTTACTTAAATAAAGGCTTAAATAAAAGCTTAAATAAAAAATAAAACCTTATATAAAACCTTAAATAAAACCTTATTTATATAGTATATTTAAATAAATTCTAATAGTAGTATATTAATAGACTTTTCCTTAACTTTATTAATATTAAAAATTATTAAAAGACTTTTAAAAATAAAAATAGCTTTAAAAAGATTAAAGCTATAAAAAGATAAATCTTTAAAATTATTAATATTAAGAAATATAAAAAGCTTCTTAATAACCTAATTATATAACTAGCTATTCTTAATACTTATACTTTTACTTATACTTAAAAGACTAAGAAAGCTATTAAGTAAGAAAAAGAAGTACTAAAAGCCTTTCTTTATAATAAGGTTAAAGCTAAGAAAATAATAAAGTTAATTAAAAAAAAAAACTAAAATTAAATTAAGTTCTTAGTTAAGCTATAGCTAGTAATTTACTTAAATAAATAACTTTTAAGTATAGTATATAGCTATTAGATTTATTAAGAAATACTAATATATAAGAAAAGCTTAACCTAAAGAAAGTTTTATAATAATATATATATTAATATAATTAGGGCTAAGAAAAATATTAAAAAGAAGGTTTAGGGTAATTAGAAGGTGGTAGCAGAGTTAAGTTTATAAGTCAATCACAAGGTTAGAAAATACACTTCGACTTTAATACAATAGCGCTGTCACCACATACAGCACCACTGAGAACTGCCCAGACCTGGTTGTGCTGGCTACGGTCAACTTGAGGATCCGAGCAAGCAGCAATACTGTCTGTAAAGTATTGCCCATCAAAACACTGGCGTTTAACCGCATCAACAATTAGACCAGTCCGATTACAATACTCTTCAGCAAGGAAAAGTCGGCCTGCACACTCTCCCTGCAACTTGGCCGCTAGCTTTAGTGTATAGGTATACAAGCTGTTTGTGTATGTCGAAACCCCGGATTCCTCTGCTGAGGGCGGAATGCCATACGGCCTCCACTGCTCCGCCCAGTCATGAAAGTTCCAAACGCCCTTCTCATTACCTAGGCTCACGAGATCGAGACGTTGATCAATGAGTTCGTGGAAATACCCTAGCACGGCATCCACAACAGGTAACGGAGGCCGAACAAATGCCTTATAAGCATAGTAGAGGAAGTGATCGTGTAACATGCAGATCCAGTAGAGGGAGCCCGGAGAAGTGAGGAATGATCTGTAATTGAGTTGAAGGTGCTCTACTGGCCGTAAGTCCAACGCGAGGCTGGAATGAGCTATGAAGCTGCACAATTGCCTGTCTGGCCAAACGGTCATCTCCGGATACGTGGTAAGTGAAGAGACAAGAGCTGCGTGTGTCCATGGCGTATTGCAGCTGTTCGTAAAAAGGGCAGTCCTCGTAGCAATCATGCATGCAGTTTTGTAGTGTTCTGATACTCGTCTCGTACAGCGCTCCCAAAGTCCCGTCATCTGAAGTCGTGCTGATCTTTGACAGTACGTCCAACGGATAATTCACAACGTCAATGTCGATGCCGCGCATGATCAGGTCAGATGACCCAGTCTCAATGTTCAGTCTCATGAAGCGAAATGTGCGCCAGTGAAAAGGCATGTATACTTCTTCTGTATCTTCCTCATCGTAGTAGCCTAGACGTGGATTCCCATCTTTTCCCTGGAAAGCATAAATATCCTTGGGTCCGATAAGGAATTTGCTGGTATCGCATCTGTTCCCCTTGCAGCGAAGATATGGAACAAGCACTGGGGTGTCCTCATAACTTTCAGAATACTTTATCGTAAGACAAGCGCCTCCAGCTTCCGGCCGAACAAAACGGAAGCGGATAAAAGCAGTTGTATGGACGGGAGTCTCAAGGTCAAGTTGATGGCTTGATCCGGCAGAAAGAAGGATATTACTATGTCCGGACTGTACACCCAGTAGTCCTGCACTCCAGGTCTCACGGGACAAGCCGCTCTGAACATTGTGAATAGCGCTGAAATAGGATCTCTGGCCCCTCATCGGCGGGATGAGGCGCGGCGATAGTTTCCACGGCGCCGTGACACCAGTAGAGTTCTGAAAACGGAGGAGTGTCGCTGGAATTCACTCCAAGGGCGTGTCGCGTGATGCAGAAACCATTTCGTATACGTGAAGAAAGTCATCTTCTGCCTCTTCGACGCGGAGAGTCACACTATGATCTATCGCCGTTTGCCAAAGCTCGCTACTTCGGACCTGGGGTGCCCAGACCTCATCATCAACAGTAGCTGCGATCTTGACACCACCTGTTCCCAGACGTGGAAAGCTAGTCCCGTACGAAGTCCCATGGAAGAGTCGAAGGACATGAATAGCGATGTGGTTCTCGCCTAAGCGCAAGTATGGGCTGATGTCGACCTCGTCGTAGAACCAGAGACTCGCATCTCCCTTGACAGGTCCAAAAGCGACGAATTGTTTGTTGATGTATAGCTTGTATCGCCTATCGGCTGTGATCTGAGTCGGAAGCAACGTCGATATCTCAGAATTGACGACGAATGTCTTGCGGAAATGTACGAAGCGACCGGCCGTGGACGTGGCTTTTTCGATGAAAGCGGGATTCCACATCCAAGATGTGTCGAATTGTTCGGCGGCCATGATGGGGATACTCTCGATAACAACGGCTGAAGAACTACGGTTTGGAGGGGCAAATGGGCATCTCTTCAGTCATTGTGAAGCGCAATTTCAATGTAGTGGCACTCGACCCACGTTGAGCCGGGGCGCCCTTCGGATGTTGTAAGACCGAGACATACCTCGTTTAACGGGAGCGGGCGGGTTGACATGCGCCGACCAGTCCGACCCATTCCATATCCATAGGAATTTAATTGTTATCTCGGGGGTATGCTTGGCGAGGCTTTCAAGTCAAAGCTTTGTGGTTCCGTTCTTTGAAAATTGTTTATCAGAAGATTCGGGCCGTATAAGATGCCGTGCCAAATGATCTGATACTGGAATAACATCATACTTAGTCCCCGCCACAAAATCTTGCCACGATGTACTTAAGACCTTAGAGGGAATTCTGTCGCGCTATTTCCAATATTCACGACAAATTGTGCTTACGAAACAAATTGTGCTTACGAAACTGACATTTGCAACACCATGGCGGTCCTTTCTCTTATGCCTCTCGTCATAGCATTAACTCGCAATAACTATACAAGGCCGTAGAACGATGCATCCACCAAGACCAGTGGCAACATCTTCAGCAGCTTTCAGATTAGTCAACGCTTCAGAAACGCTGTCTTGTAGCTGCATTGGCGGCTTATGCCTGGTAGATATGAGAGTGGAGAGTAAGGATAGTTACATCTCCTTCTGTTTGGGCATTGCTAACTCTTGTTGCGATTTTCCACACTCTGAGGTATGTAATAACATTACTTCCGGTACAGACTTTGTAGATACTTACTATTAGAAGCTATACGTATTATAGTATTAACAGCCAAACGGCCATAATTGGTTTATAATGCATTCGGCTAGTCAAGGCTTGCCCTGTATAGTGCTTATCTATATCTTCACAAAGGCTAGCCTCTATTTCAACAGAATAGTGCGACACGGCGGCCACTAAAATAGGCCGCAATACAAACTGAACGATTGCCGAACCTGAGGGGGTTTATCAAGGTTATCTGGCCAGTATGATGGAAAAGGGAGAGGCTAACGCATTATGTGACAACCTTGGGCTGTAGTTGCTAGACTGATATAACCCTGCTATTGTATTCCCCATCGTACATCGGATCAAGAAGGTTTACTGGTATCCCTCTACCCTCTATAACTTCCATGATCTGCCCCTCTAAAAATGGGTTTTCTCCATGGTGATACACATAGTCCATTGCCTCACGGCTCAAGTCTATAGCAACGCCATCCATCTTGGATTCATTCTCAACAACTAGTATAATAAGCTTTGGCTGATTGCTCGACGGCCTCTCTCTCCAACCCAGGTTACAGCGCAAGTCCTCTAATAAATCTCTGTAAGTTCCCTCGCCAAAAAAGAAATCAAGGAAGCTCAACTCAAGCGACTCCAGTGACGATGGGAGTGTAGAAATGAAGGCGATGACATCTCTCTGTGTGACAAAAGATCGAGAAAGTGCAAAGCGGCGTAGATTCGACCAGTCCTTGACGGGGAACATGCTCCGTAGCGGCATACCATTCTGTTGGTATCCCACAATGTTGTGCCATGCCCTGGTTACAGGAGGAATGCCAGTATCGATACTAAAATGTTGCAAGTTGTTTGCTTTGCTCAGAGCTCTGAAGAGGAGTCCAGAACGGAAAGAAGGCCAGTTTTGTTTGGACTCTGAGCCGCAAGCAAATGATAACTCCAAGCGTCTCAGTGGAGGGTGACTCAGGATAGTCACAAGATCGCGATACTCCTCACTGGCTGCACTGTCAAAAAGACGGCAGGTGGTTCCCGTCCAAAGCAGCCGGCCTTCCGTGACAAACTCGGAGAGCTGAAACATCGGGTTATCACGGACATGTTGGGCGACCTCTTTCGTGACAACACAGAATCCACGCCATTTTCGTTTTGATGTTTCATCCCAAGGTGTAAGGGGGTGTTCTTCCATTGTGATCGTTGGCCAGCCTTGTTCCACAGGGTATATCAGGCCTGCTGGCAAAGATCTGATCGTAGGCGATGGATACAGAGGTCTTCCCAGAATCCCATGAGCAGCAGGACTCAGAGTAACTCTTTTGAGGTTTGGAAAGCGTGAAAGACCGTGTCTCAGAGCATCAGCGTCCCGGCCGTAAGCAAGTACTTCATCTTGCTGTGCCTTAAGCTTGTGATATACCTGATATGACTCAGCCAGGGTGCACCGAGTCTTGAAAGCTTCCTTGACATGAGACATAGACTGAAACTCCTCTTCCCTAGTGTCAATGGCACCTAGGGTGGAACAGTAAAACATTCTAAACCAGTACGGCACTCCTGTGGGATCATTAGGGTCTCTATTCCACTCTTTATACCGACTGCTCGAAGGGTGACCAAAGCGCGAATCATCGTAGATGACCTCGGTGACTTTGAACCGGAAACGATCATGGTTCGCGATCAAGGTGAAGACCTCAATGTCGCGCAGGTTAGTCGATAAAAACACACGGTCAAAGCGCGGAAGAGATGCGTTTCCGAGATATGAGCATGTCAGGCGGAGATTCTTAATGTCGGCGTTAGGCAAAGTACAGATGACTTGATTCAGAAGCTCGAGTGGAAGGCGATGGAGAATACTAAGATTATCCGGTCTTTGCTCAGTTGAGTTCATTATGACCGAGGCGACGCAACCAACTGCGCTGTGTATAAAGGTAAAGGTAGGTCTGAGTTGAAATGAGCTCAATCATTGCTCGGCTAATATGCTGAGGTTTAGCCTGGAGAGGGGGATTACGACGCCTGGAGCACTCCAAAGAGTAAGTGAGTGGGGCCGACATGTCCAATTAAAGAAAACAGATTGCAACCATCAGCAGCCAACCAGAAATAACCAATGCTTGGTAGATATACACAAATAAATTATTTGCAATACTGAGAATGGGCCTTAATTCAGGCCGGTATGATATTGTCAGATGCATCAAACTATAGCTCCCTATAATCTCCTTATCTAAGTGGCATATCTCCAGTGAGGATGGTCATCGCCCAGATTATCAGCATCTGCACCCTGAAGTCTATGATCTCTCTCCCCACGATCCCTCTTCTTATTCTCCCTAATCGCAAGGAAATAGAACGCCGTACAAGAAATACCGCAAATCCATACCATACCAAGACTAACCCCAAGGCCGGTCCAGTACTCAGGCGCCTCACGCGTAAGATACACATTCGAAGCGACGATACCGCCAAGATTACCAAAGCCAACCTGTGCAGCTGAAGCAATGGAGCGTTTGTAGTGTCCGCCCATGGTGTTGGATAACCATCCAAGAAGGACGGGCTGTGTGATGTAGCCACCTGTGACGAGGAGGAATAGGGCAAAGTATCGTGCTGCAGTGGGCACTTGGTGTTGGAGGAGAAGGAGGATGTAGCCAATGCTTGTCATTACGACTCCGAACATGGTGAAGCCGTAGCGATGACGCATACGGTCGGCGAGGTATGCGGCTGAGAGACAGCCTATAGTTGCGACGATGTATACTGGGATCGTAAGGACTTGTGCGCGCTCGGCGGCGTAGCCCATCTCTCGGAGGATAGTCGGGATAAAAAACTACAAGAGTCAGTACGGCTGTTTTTATCTGCGCGGGCTGTATCTTACCGAGCCAGCATATCCGTTGTTGACGATACCAAAGTATGCCAGAGTGCCGAGATAGATCTTCCAGTCGGTCAAGATTCTCTTCCAGGCTGCCTTATTGAGATGGCTCATCTTTGCATCGCCCGAGTCATCAGCTAGTCGAGCGACAAGTCTGGATCGTTCTTCGTCGCTGAGGAACGAAGCTGTCTCTGGCCAATCGGGGATCCACCATTTGGCAATGACACCGACAACCACCGTGAGAATGCCCTCGAGGATAAAGATCCTATAGATCATTAGCAAGTGATAGCGGTAGAGGGCGGGAGACATACCAGCGCCATGCTTCAAGACCGCCGACATCATGCATCTTGGCAATGGCGAACGCCAAAAGGCCAGAAAAGGCACCTGCCAGGATAGCGGCGCTGAAGAAGAGAGACATACGCCATTGGACTTCGTAGCGTCTGTAGTACATGCTGATAAGGTAGATGCAGCCTGGAACAATACCGGCTTCAAAGAAGCCGAGCAGTACTCGACATGCGATGAGACCTTGGACATTATTGACAAGGCCCATGCCGACAGTAGAAATACCTGTTGCAGTCAGTGGCACATTCACCAGAGGCAATACCAGGTGGCAAGCATACCCCAAAGAACGGTAATTCCAGCAAGCCAAAGAGATGGCGATATCCTCTTGATCATGATGTTGGATGGGACTTCAAAGATGATGTACTGCACAGCTCGAGTCAGTCAATTGTGTATAATTGTATCGGATCGCTTGGCGTACGGGAATGAAGAAGACGAAGAGTGCCATATTGTAATCGCTGCCAGTCATCTTGAGATCCTCTGACATTCCTTGGATCTTTGCGTTGCCTACATTCCAAGACCATCATATCAGCTTCAACCTCTCTAAGACAGTCTGTCGCGTGATGGGAGCATACCGATGTTGGTTCTATCCATAAAGGAAAGGAAAAATATGACCATCAGGGGAGGAATTAAACGAAGATCGCACTTCCGCAAAAGCTTCTTGGTAGCCTCTGACTCCTCAGGTGTCTGCTCCACGGTAGACTCAGCACCCTTAAGCGAGGCATGGTCGAAAGTAGCTTTCTCGTTGAGGTCAGCCATAATGGAAAAGAAGAGTGATGATTAATAGTTTTGAGCTGTAGGATGACGAGGGACAGGGTGGTGCATGCCTCCTTCTTATGGAAGTGGGCGACTACTTAGCCTACGTCTCGACTCAGCAACGGTTACCCTCGAGTCCCTAGCATTGGACGAAAGCATCTAGATCGACAAACTGAAGAGGGATAGCCAAGTGCGGGGTGTGGAGGCGGGGGGACTGGGATGTTGCCGTGTGATGGAAGAGGAATTCCGGGGTAGCAAGGTCATAGACGACGTGTTAGGATCATGAAATGGTTGCGTGGTAATAGCGTCATGCAAGATCCGAGGAAGAATGATAACGGCATAGCCTATCTTGGCAGGCATTCCAAATACTGCATAATACAACGTTTTACAATAGCCCGGGTCATTCCCGAACGCGTCCACGGTTAGCATAAGAGATAGTAGCTACTATCAAGGTTAACCGGGGAAGTCAAACGGCTAGACGGATGCCCATATAGCTAAATCCACGGCTAGGAATTTGCGTTGTCTGATTGGAGGCGGGATATCCATACATCATGTTTATTTATGCTTTGACATGTAATATCCCAGCTAGCTAGTGATGTGAGTTTCGCAGCAAGAACTGTAACTGGCACAAGCGTGCATCGGTTACGAAAACCCTTGTCCGTCACCGTCTAGCGCATTGAAGGATGCAATGCAACACAAACAATGCTTGGCTTCAAGAGGTCGGGCACAACCCGGAAACGCGGGTTGGTCTCAGACGAATCTTGTGCTGAATCATTCGGAAACTTCGGAAGTATAAACCTGACTCACTATTCACTTGGGGAATAGCAGAGGAAGCGTAGTGATAAATAAATACAGTAGTGGGTAAACCACAGTCCGATAACACTGCTATTAGTTGAATCATGCTGAATAGCTGTTGCATTTAATTGATAAGTACTCATCTCCTGGTCGCTCTCATGATCATGATTCGGGGTTTGTTGTGATGCCGGAAGCGGGGGATAACGCCTCCACTGCCGAAGTCAGTTGCCAGAGCCGATCCCCCGCTCGGGAACCAACCGTGTCTGGAGAACTCCTCTTCGGATGGATCCCGCGTTTCAACGTCAAAGGTAAAGAAAGACCTCATGAAGTTGACTTACTTTACTATCAATCACTTTATATCTGTACCAATATGAGATTAGAAGCTCAAACCACAGAATCAGATCGTACAGGTCCTGCATCAACAAAGCCCAGCATGTACGTAACTCACCACAGTGATACTTCGCGTGACTCACGTAGCGCAGGTACACAACATCTTTCGCCTTCTTCGAGGCCCTCGTCGAAGCAGGCGTCAAGAACTGCTTCGTCAATCTCGGGTCTGACCATCCTAGTATTCTTGAGGCCATGGTCAGAGGCCAGCGGGAAATGAAAGATAAATTCCCCAGAATCATCACGTGTCCTAATGAAATGGTTGCGCTGTCCATGGCAGATGGATATGCGAGGTTGAGTGGCGAGGCGCAATGTGTCATTGTGCATGTTGACGTCGGGACATCTGCTCTCGCGGCTGCAATTCACAATGCTGCTATGGGAAGGGCGCCGGTTTTGATCTTTGCTGGTCTTTCGCCTTATTCTATTGAAGGAGAACTTCTCGGTTCGAGGACTGAGTTTATGTAAGTCCACTCTACCAGGTTAGCAAATCTCACTGACCATTATAGCCACTGGATCCAAGATGTGCCGGATCAGAAGCAAATTGTCTCTCAATACTGTCGATACGTCGGTGAGATCAAGACTGGAAAGAATGTCAAGCAAATGGTCCGTCGCGCCCTCCAACTTGCAACAAGTCACCCTCAGGGTCCCTCCTATCTCATGGGCGCCCGCGAAGTCATGGAAGAAACCATTGAGCCATACAACATCAACTCCGCCTTCTGGAAGCCCGTCGCACCCGCAGCACTCCACCAAGAAGCCGTGCAAGAAATCGCAGAAGCTTTGGTCAACGCCTCTGACCCATTGGTCATCGTCGGTTTCACCGGTCGGAACCACGCTGCTGTTGAGCCTCTTGTCGCGCTGGCGAATACTATCAAAGGCCTGAGAGTTCTTGATACGGGATGCTCGGATATGTGCTTCCCTGCTGATCATCCTGGGTGGCTGGGTATGAAGTACGGCGTTGACTCGGCGATTCAGAACGCCGACGTTTTTCTGATTTTGGACTGTGATGTTCCGTGGATAAATAAGCTTTGCAAGCCAAAGAAAGACGCCAGGATTTTTCATCTTGATGTTGATCCACTAAAGGAGAGCATGTTGGTGTTTTACATTGATGCTGAGCAGCGATATCGTGTTGATGCAGAGACGTCACTGCGACAGATCACTGATTATCTCCGGGCATCTCTGTCCGAGAAGCTTGCCACTTCTGAGTTTGATCGTCGGGAACAAGCTCTACAGCAGTCTTATACAGAGCGTATTCGAGCTCTCGATGCAAAGGCCAAGCCTCTCGAGTCAGGCAAGCTCACAACCGATTATGTCTGCTCAATCCTACGCGCCAAGTTACCCGAAGACACGATCTGGGCCGTCGAGGCCATCACAAACATGATCGCCGTCGCAGATCAAATCCGCGCTACCATCCCCGGCCAATGGATCCACTGCGGCGGCGGCGGTCTCGGCTGGAGCGGAGGCGGTGCCCTCGGTATAAAACTCGCCGCCGACGCAGCAGACGCCGGTAAGCGCAAACGCTATGTTGTGCAAATCGTAGGTGACGGGTCATACATGTTCTCCGTGCCTTCAAGTGTATACTGGATCTCTGCGCGCTACGGCATTCCCGTTCTTACCATCGTGTTGAATAACCTGGGCTGGAATGCGCCCAAGAGATCGATGTTGTTGGTTCATCCCGATGGACCTGCTTCGAGGGCGACGAATGAGGAGCTGAATATTTCGTTTGCGCCGAGTCCGGATTACGCGGGTATTGCCAAGGCTGCGAGCAATGGGGTCATATTTGGTGCGAGGGTTGCTGATGTTGACGAGTTTCAGAGTGCATTGGCTGGGGCGGTTGAGAGTTTGGATAGAGGCGTCTCTGCTGTGTTGGACGTGGCGATTTAACAACGAAGTTCATTAGATACAAGTAAGAATACATGACACAACTCCTTTATTAAAGACTTTCGCTGCTGTGGCAGTGGATGATTTAAACCTTTAGGATAAGCTTCTGAGGAGTTAATTCCAGCTAGTTACCTTTTCTCTAATATAGGGGTCTAATTATTATACATTAGCTAGCAACCTTCAATCCCTAACATTTATGGTCCACAATCTGTTTGCTTTTATAGAGAGTGAATAATGGGCTGTGCCTATGTAGACCGCTGTAGTTATCCCCAAATTACGTTACGTAAACCTTGGAAGCTCTTAACTCCGTCACGAGATAAGAGCCAAGCAAGGCGGGGTAGCAAGACACGAGACATATAGGATGATCTGACTGGTGTTACGGGCAAAAAGAGGGGTTGTAGCGGAAAAGTCGAGATAAGCAAGAGCCAATGCTGTAGCTACACGAACCCGTCATTTCTCTCAGTGCGGGGTTTATCTCCCACGCATAGACAAATATCAGGATTTACTCATCCCCTAACTTGCAATCGGTGTGATACCAACAGCCAGCATCTATGTGAACACCCCTATTTGTGAACATGTCTGATTCTCTCCAACTAACTAACTTTGATATCTGTAACATATGCTTATCAAAGGTATTCTGAGTTATAAAGCTAACGATCGGCAGCCCATGGCTACTAGCGGCCCCGTAAGCTTCCTCTATCTCTCTGGCGAACTTCGTAACGCTATATACGAAATCATATTAGTGCAATCCAAGCCTATCGATCCTTGGCTTAGACGTGGCTTACAGGTCCTAACAAGACTTTTTTACGTTAGCAAGACAGTCCACCGTAAAGCCAGCCTACTATTCTATAGCCAGAATTGCTTCAATTTTGCTAAGCGCGATCCTAAGAAAATAACTTCCTTCCTCGAGCAAATCGATGCGCGTAACGCAAGCTCTATTCAACATATCATCATCGACTTCCCAGAATCCCTCCATGACCCTAGCGATGTCCTGACTGATGAGGACACTGCTAGTATACTCGGAGATATTAAGAGCAGGTACACTACCTTGAGTACGATTACGCCGTCCTTACATAGCATAAGGAATATAGATGGAGCTTAGGCTCGACAATCTAGACTACTACAGCATTGCTACTAAGATGCTGCATCTTGTTAATACTCACTTTAAAGCTATTCCTTCTTTGCCAGAAATCATTCTTGAGGTATATGAGGACGGGCCGAGTGATAGTCTTAGAAGGAAGATGAAGAGTTATGGATGGGTACTAAGCGAAAATGCCTTTGAGGAAGAGAAGTACTGGGACGGAAGGCTCAGTCATATTGACTCCGACGACTATGGCTATGACGACGACAACAACAGCTATGATGGCGACGATTACGATACTGATAACGATAGGGACTTTTGGAGAAGAGTGGCAGACTAAATTGTGTATGTTTCTCTAATGTGTTATTTGCAGTTGGGACTTGTGGCTGCGAGCTTAAATCAGCAGACAAAACTTAGTATATGTTTCTCGAATTGATCCTAATAACCCTACTAGTCAATTATAAAATCAATTGATCAATTGTAGGCCGGACTGGGTGGTTATTCACGAACACCATTTGTCATTCACGGCGACCAAACCCTCCTGTAAAGCCCTGTGGACTTTCTAGTCCGAGGGGTTCGCAGCAATGACGGCATTGTGTACCAGTGTAACATATTCTTAGGATAAGAATGAAAAGTCATGATAGGTGTTTTTCTTGACAACAGATAGATAGATACATTACTCTGTCGTAGAATGTGTTCGCTGCTATGACAGCGGATGATCTAAACCTTCAAGACAAACTTCTCACCACTTGCGCCCGCTCGAAGAAGATTCAGCACCTCCTGTGTCGCTTCTAATCCACCATCAATAATACGAGCCCTCGGTGCAGGCTTAATTCTCCCACCGTCGAGAGCCTTGGACAACCAGCCGCCGAAAACCCAGCTTGCGATATCTGGAAAATTGACAGTGAACCCCATGCAGTTGGTGTGATGTCCTTCAATCCCAGCTGGCAGCGACGTTTCTTCCGGCCACGGAGCCAGCGCAGTAGCCTTGCATCCTGATGTTAGATCGGCGGCAATCAATATCTCCACGACCGAATCAAAGGAGCTGCCTTCAGCTCTAGCATCGGTAACGCCGCGGACCTTTGTCCCGGAAGCTTTCAAGGCTGCGGCTATCTTCTGCGCGACTTGAGGGTCACGATAGTCCCATGCATCTGTCGCGCCCAAGGTCTTGAGCCACTCGTGATGCTTTGGACTTGCAGTCGCGTAGACAGTCCATCCTAGAGCATGTGCTATCTGCACTGCTGAGACACCAACAGCCGAAGCACCACTCCATACTAGTATAGCTCCATCCTCCTCAGCGTTGCTGTCATGCATCGGCAGCCCGAGACCGTCGAACAACGCGATAGCCGCAGTGAGCACACCAACAGGAAGTACAGAGCCCTCCTCAAAGCTGATGCTCTCGGGTAAGTGAGTCGTCGCCACTTCGTCGAGCAGGGTATAAGTCTGAAACGCTGCCTTGTCGATGTTTTGGCTAATGACACCTAGGGCCAAGGCAATCACCCGGTCGCCGGGCTTGAAGCGTGTTACACCTGGTCCCACGGATACAACGACACCGCTGAGATCACTGCCAAGCACAGCGGGAAAGTTGTTGGAGAGACCTAGGGCTTGTATTTTCCAGTCTGAGGGGTTCGCAGCAACAGCGGCATTGTGTACCAGTAGTTCACCTTCCTTTGGGGTTGGGACAGGACGCTGTTGGATGGTCAATTGACCTTGTTTAACGGGGAGGATAGCGGCGACGTTAGGTTCCAAGTTATGAGACATCCTGCAGGGATTGCACTGGTATCCATATACTAGGTACAAGATTGACGAAGCTAAAAGAGTAAGAATAGAGCAGGTGACCCTCGTAAAGCAACTACTTAGATATCTCTACTATTCTACGGACGGCTTTGTGTAGTAATATACGTCGAAGAATGTACGAATACGACAAGGTCGGTCGGAACAATTTGTCATTTTGTTAATTAATCTTCTATCATACGACATCAACTCATTGTTCTCATCGATGTTCGTCTGATACTCGTCCGAATGACAAATCAGAATCGAGGGGATCAAGAGTCAAGATGACTGGCTGGTGAAGTCGAGTAAGCAAGTATTTGCGAGAGTGGGCCGAGCACAAAGCATCAGATTGGCTCATCATAATAAAGGAACTATTTCCTCCTCCATTTAGAGTCAAGTCCACGAGTATACCCGTCACTAAGATAAGATACAGCTTCGTATCACCGCCCAGTCACATACACAGCTCCCTGTCTAAGGATTAACAGCAAGCTTATCAAAGTGCAGTCCTCCACCAGACGAACAAACATTGCTCTGCTGCACAATCCTCGCAACATTCTCACCACAAGAAAACCCCTGCTGACAAGCATAAAAGTCCTGCGCATTACTCCCTCCCGTCCATCTCATGCTCTGGAAGATAACACCATTCGCCAGCGCGTTCGTCCACTGGTAGCTCTTGCACGGGTCCCAGGTAAGCATGAAGGGGTCGTAGATGACATTCTGGCAGCCCGTGTCGGAGTAGAGGGCGAAGTTGGTGAAGCGGAGGGGAAGTTGGCATGCAGCTCTTTGGGCGACGTCAGAGGCGGGTGAGGCGTCAGCTGAAGATGAGGGGGCTTTGGAGGTGGAGGCGGGTTGGGAGAAGGGGAGGGTCTTGACGGTTACTTCGGCTGGGGCTTTTGGCGCTGCGATGGCGATTGGGGCTGCAAGGAGCAGAAGACCGATGTCGCGGAAAGAAACCATTGTGTGACGTTTAGATGTTACACTAGGAATGGGTGTCTGGTGTAGAATAGTTGGTGAAATAAACTCTGATGTTTGGTGTCAAGCTGGAAGATGCGAGGAAGCCTTTACGATTATATAGCCAAGTTTGTATAAGCTACCGCATAGCTGAGTGGAAGCGATAGACAGACACTACGGAGAAATTACTCTACGTTACCCGGTACGGCCCGCTCGAATTGCGGGATCACCGTAAGCGATGCAACACAAAGGTGCCCTAAAAGGTTCTTTGATAAATGAAAATTTGCCGAATCGGGGGGTAAGATGGCCAATGCAACAGCCGCTTACTGTCGCCGCTTATGACTGAGACCTGGTGATGGCCACGACCGGCATGGCCGCTTACTGTGTCACCATCAGCTGTAGCACAAAGATCAGATCATCCTTAGTTCCTCTCCTGTCGAGTAGTCTAGTCTCTGCGATCGAAGATCTTTCCTGGGTTCATCAACCACAGCGGATCCAGACTTGTCTTGATAGCTCTCATGACTTGAATCGGTACCTCCCCAAGCTCCTCGCGGAGAAACTCTTTCTTTCCAAGCCCGACACCATGCTCACCCTGGGCATCATTGTTAGATATGTCATTTTCCAGTTAGGTTACATAGCTTACCGTGCATGTTCCCTCCATCTCAATTGCTCGTGAGACCATTTTGTGGACACAGTCCTCAACCGCTTTGCGCTGCTTTTCCTCGAATAGAATTGTCTCGTGGAAATTCCCATCGCCGATGTGTCCAAGAATACTACCGAATAGTCCTAGCTCGACCAGCTCTTTCTTGGATATATCTATTGAAAGTTAGTGCTTACCGTAAAGGGAGAAATAGGGAAGGCAAACTGACCTATAAGCTCAGATACTCGGGATAGAGGGACAGCGACATCCGTCGACCAAACATGTCCGTCTGTTTCGCGAAGTGCCATCATGCTCCAAAGTGCCTCTTTCCGCGCAGACCACAGAGCCTTCTGCTTATGCGGATCACTCTCATACTGGAAACCATTTGCCTGATGTTTCTTGGAAATACTCTGGACCTGTGCGATACTATCCTTGACTACAGCATCACTACCACTAAACTTGAAGAACAGCGTCGGGACTTCGTTCCACTTCCGAGATGTCGCACCCATTTTGTTGATGACGCTCATAAGCACCTCGTCAAGGATCTCGACAGCGCTGATCGGTACGCCTCGACGGATGACTTCGATGGCCATGGTCGCTGCGGCTTTGACTGATGGAAATGTGACTACAGCGATGCCAGTATGTTCAGGGATGGGAGCCAGCTTCAGCGTGGCTTCGGTGATGAAACCCAGTGTGCCTTCTGATCCTACCAAGAGTGAGTTAAGGTTGTAGCCCGCCGATGACTTTCTCGGCCGTCTTCGGGTCTTAAGGATGGTGCCATCGCTCATGACCACAGTGAGGTTCACCACCCAGTCTCTCATGGTACCGTACTTGACGGCATTCGTTCCACTAACGCACTGTTAGACCTGGTTGCTTTCTCTCAATTAGGCGTACTGACCTACAGTTTGTCCCAACCATACCACCAATTTGGGCCTGTGATATATGTAAGAATAAATACCTTCTTGTCGAATGGGGAGACTTACAGAAGGGCCAGGATCGATCGGGAAGAATAGACCGGTGTCTTTGATCTTCTCATTCAGGTCCATCCATGGAACAGAAGGCTGAACAACGACGTTCAGGCTGCACAATCAGCATCATCCTTAAAAAATCTCTTGATATTGCCACTCACTCGTCGCTATGGACTTCTAGAATCTGGTTCATGTTGACAAAGTCAACACTCACGCCGCCAAAAGGCGCGGAGAAATGGCCCTCAACACTTGAACCACCAGAATAAGGAACTTGGGCCATCAATTATGCTCGCTAGGTCAGTCACAGGGTATCACTTACTCATCGGTACGCGTCTCTTGTGACATATCTTTGCAATTGTAGAGACCTCTTCCGTCGTCTTGGGGAACGTGACAGCTACTGGGAGCCGGTCGATATTTATGGTCGACCAATCCGAGTAACCGTGAGAATGGAGAATCTCATCTTCTATACTGACTGCATCTTCGCCGAGTGCTTCCCGTATCTCTTCCACTGCCTGAATTTCTCAGTTGGATCTGTTTGGTCGATATCATCATTGCTTTTGACTTACCAACTCCATCTCTGCTCGACTTGCATAATGGGAATCATCATCTTTTTGCTCGCCATGGCTGACTAGAGTGTATAGCAATGTTCCTCCAATGGTTGTTGCTGTTGCAGATAATGCTGAGGCAAGAAACACTGGTCTCTTTCGCTGTTCTTGTGTCCAACTCTGACTACTTGACTCTGATTTGCCGTTACTGGTATGTCGGACAAATTGAAAAGCGGGCTTGGCTGTCAGACCCACTACACATTGTGACGAAGGTCTTCTCAAACACCCCAGCAGGGCACGATTCGGTGTCTTGAGCATGATGAAATTGGAATAGACGGATTGGCAAATATGAATCAGCACCTAATCACCCGGTGAGACTTTTCATGACATTTGGGGCCTTGAACATGAAAGAAGTTAAGAACCCATGAGCCGATTATAAGTCCCGGGTAGTCTCTCCCTTATCAACCCTCTAACCCAAACACGGATAGTCCTCAACGGATACTTCCCGTTCCCCATACCATTCAACCCGAGAAACACCGGGTACAGCCCGTAAAAAAGGCAGACCCTCCCCTCAATCTCGGCTTCATCAGTTCCCCCGCTCTTTTCTTCGCAATGGACATTCCGCAAGTACAGGAAGAAGAAATAGTAGCTCGTCCTGCCAAGCGAAAAAGAGTTGCATTGGCATGTGACACTTGTCGCGAACGGAAGATCAAATGCGATGGGTCGAAGCCAGTTTGTAATCCCTGCAGGAAGAGAGGGGAACCAGCTGCGCGATGTGCTTACACTGTCATTGCGGGCACGGCAAAACAGCTTAGTGAACAAGAGTAAGTCCTTCATCTAATTGGAATACTATTTTTCGGGTAATGGATGGTATAGGTACATTACATCACTGCAGAAACAAGTGCAGGACATGCAATTGGTGATAGACCAGCTCCGCCAAGATGCAGAACTCATCCCCAAAAGCCCCAGACCCGGTACAATCCACGCCACAACAAACGGCCCAAGCCCTGTGAGTACAATGGGCGCCACAACACTCACCCTGGACCGTCAAGAAGATGAGTTCTTTGGTCAATCATCGGTCCACTCCCTTCTCCGGGAGGTTCCTCACCCCGACCGCCGCAGCCGCCGCTCAACGGCCCCACCTCGGAATCGGGACAAGAGTTCCGCGACATCACTTCTAACAGCCGAATTTGCGTTGCCACCAAGACAAGTAGCTGATAAGTTTCTGGATCTGTACTTCGATAATGTTCATATCTTCTATCCTTGGACGCATTCTACTTGGTTCAAGAAACGGTACGAGTCCTTATGGACGTCAGGTGGATATCCGGGGGCGGAGACAGGCCGGACCGGCGATATTGGCCTGGGAGGAGACCAGTGCCCCGAAACCACCTTCTTTTGCGCTCTGAACGCCATGTTTGCCCTGGGATGCGAGCTTTCTGACCTACCGGAGAAGGAGTCTGCCTCGGCAATGTTCAGCTCAAGAATGAGAAGCTTGTTGCAGATGGATGTCCTTGATAAAGGCGACCTGTCACATGTGCAGGCGTTGCTCCTAGCAGGTGACTACGCGCACTCGAGTGAGCACCCCATAAGGTGTTACAACACCGTCGGCCTGGCGTGTCGCATCGCTGTGGGACTGGGTCTACACACAGACAAGCATGCTGATCAGAGATCTGCCATGGAGAATGAAGTGCGTCGGAGGGTTTGGTATGGATGCGTACACCTAGAAATGTTAGTCATGGTCGATAAGGACACGTACTGATTACTGGCTAACACTATCTCAGGGCAGTCTGCATGACCTTGGGGAGACCACCAGTTCTGCAAGTAACAGAGGGCGTCTGCGTTCCCGCTGCAGTTGACGATGAGTTCATTTGCCCTAATAACACCTCATGCCGCCAACCGGAAGAAATAGTATCACAAAACCTTTTCGTAGTCGAGAATATCCGACTAGCAAAGATTCTCGGCAAGATCCTGTCATCGATCTACTGGCCCAGTTCATCCTCCGACTTCAGCGCCCTTGTGCGTCTGGACGGTCTTCTTGGAGATTTTAAAAGTTCTCTGGTGAGTGATTTAAGATGGTGGGATGTCGACAAATCGAAGCATCAAGGAGCCAGAAGCCATATTCTGAGGCGTCAGACAAATGTGCTTCATGCAAGGTTCCTTCACCTGAGGGTTCTGTTGTACAGGCCTAGTTTCAGTTCATTCTGCGCTGCAGCAAGACGACCACGACAACGCCGGGGTGCGGGTTCCGGCATAGATGAGGCCGGCATCGATGCTAGCACTTTGCAGGATGTGTTTCAGGCTCAATGTGCCACTACGTGTGTCCAGGTTGCCTACGAGTTATCAGCATCCCTGCGAGCCGCGTGGGAAGTGGAGGCGACAGGAGCATGGTGGTTTAGATTCTTTTGTAAGGGAGTTTTCCGCCGCCGTTACGGCTGCACTGCTGACATGTTACACTCCTAGATCTCATGACCTGCGGCGGTATTATCATCCTCGCCGAGTGTGCTCAAGCTGGAGGAAGCACGCATTTCAACCAGCAACAGCTCGACGCCACTTGGGAGAACACCACGGTACTTCTTCGGGATATTGGCAGGGAAAATGCCCGAGCGAGGGGATACTTGGACCACCTGGTACTTTTGAAAGACCAAGCACGGTCTGCTCACTTCTGTACGTAATGCTGCATCTCAACTACCAGGACACTGTCGCTAACGCCTATGCAGCCATGCGCAACTCTGTAGTTCCGTCTCGGGCATCATCTCCCAGACCGCCTGCCAGCCCTGTAGGTGAGAACCGCGATGGACCTGTCGCTCAAGCGACAGAGGGGCAGCCAGAGCCCGTTGATTTCATGGCATCATGGTTTCACGATAATTGGGACTGGAGCCTTGACGGCGGTATGCCCACTTATGGTGGTCTTGGATTCGGAGACGAGTTCATCTTTCCTCTACCTGGTGGATTAGCTTGACTATTGTAACTATTGCCCGTATAATGTCGACTATGATATTCGCAGTCGATCCGCGGGGTTCACCTGTCCGAGCAGAACGCGGGCGCATGGCTGCACTCTTGATCTGCGAGCCAGGCTTGGAGAAAGCACGTGACCTAACCAATAAAGGGAGATACTGTAACAGGAGATCCTGAAAGATTGACGACGACGGTGCGTTGCGTTGGCAGGTGGTACTGATGACATATCAAATCCGGGTTAGGGAATGACAGTATCACTGGAACTGGTATAAAAAAGAAGGGAATATAAGTAGTGCATTTCGGGATTCGGTTTGGTATCGCAGGTCTTTTTAGACTGAGGGGAAATCTGGGCTCACGGGAAGCATTCGATCGTTGCTCGAGTCTTGTACCAACGGCACCCTCTGGAAACTCGCCACTCTCCAAGGCTTCGCTTCCCGGGCTGTGGAGCTGATGTGACATTGGATCCAGCCCCGTGGGTTCGTTGAGCCAAGCAGTCTTTCGCGGGAACCCCGCGATACAGCACAGTCAGTGCTACGTCCAGAAGGGTGCAGGCCCTCGATGGTGTGCGGAGTCACCAATGGTGGATGAGTAGGTAGGTAGATAAGTATATCAAAGGTCAAGGTCTTGCACATCATCCGCTTCGGGCGTTATCAGTTCCTCTATCATACACCACCCACACTCTATCCCATTGATTACATCGATTACAACAGCATGGGCAAGGATAGTCTTGAAGGCAAACCCCGCGTGGCCATGTCGTTGGCGATCAGGTCCTTACCCTAGACCAGATAATTCAAGAACTCGTTGCCGTCGCGCCTCCATTCCGCCAGAACAAGAATCTTCTCCAGTCTCTATCTCTTCACTATCCCGACCTGTGTTCTCCCTCTCGGATGCATTGTTATGACACCCTTTACCAGCATAGTAGGTGATCACTTGGAACGACAAATGGGTATCTCTGTTGTCGCCGTGTCCACTCCGAAGAGTGTACTTAGCTTGCCTTGATCTAGAGCATCCGCCCCCAATCTAACCAAAACCATTAATCTCGTCCCCCGTACACCCTTCAGTTATTTAACGTCTCAGGCAGGGAAAACGGGCTTTATTTAATCCGGATCAATCACAGCTCTCCTTCAACAGACCCCAGCGCGGCAACGCGCTGTAGTAGCTACGTGCTGTTGCTGCGATCATGATCATCGGCACAGTTCTCCAAGGTGCCTCTCTCACTGTAAGGAGCTTTCCTCAAATCGTTATCTGTTTCATCTCATTCCTGTTTAGTCGCCATGTTCCTCATCTCCCGCTCCGTAATCGGTTTCGACCTCGTCTTCGTAAACGCCTTCGCCCACATGCTCATCGGTGAACTCGCCCACCCGAAAGGATGACAAGTCATCACATCTGTATGTCAGACATCTTGGTATATCGGTGCTATCCTCGCTGCTTGCATGATCTTCGGAACCTTTGGCATTCCGTGGAGAATCCCGTATCTTCTACAGGCTACCCCATCTCTGCTTCCCATCACATGCGTCTTTGCCTTCCGGAGTCTCCTCGATGTCTCAGCGTAAATGGTTGCAGTAAAGAAGTAAAGGCTCTACTGGTCAAGTGGCATGCTAAAGGAATGCGGACGAAGAACTTGCCAAGCTTGAGTTCATCTAGATGCGGACATCGAAGCAGAGGTCAGTAACGACACAGGTTGGTAGGTCCTCCTGACGCCACCTGGGAATCAGAAGCAAGTATTTGCTCTGGCTTGTCTGGGCTGCTTCAGTCAGTGATCGAGCAGCGGTCTCGTTTCTTGATACCTTGTTCGTGTGCTCGAAACTGTTGATGTAAGCAACGCTTAAGAGCAACATTCTCAACGGCTGCCTCATGATCTTCAACGGGCTAACCTCCCTTTGCGCCAGTCTCTTGAACGAAGCTCAAAACACCGTCGCAGGAAAAGCTGTCATCGCTATGCTCTTCCTCTTCTACTTCTTCTACGACTTGGCCTTCAACCCACTCCTCTACTCGTATCCTCTCGAGATCCTTCCGTATCCCATTCGTGCCAAGGGTTTCTCGCTTCTCATTTTTTCGGAAAGGCGAGTTACTTTATCAACCCTATCAGTCTCTAGGCACTGGCGTCGAAGTTTTGGTTTATTTATATGACCGGGCTTACTATCGACCTTGCTATAGTTTGGAAGCTTTTGGTCGAGACAGAGCGGCCCAAGTCTCGAAGCTATCGCTGCTGTGTTCGACGGTCATACCACCGCGGTTGAGCATGAATCGCAACCCTTGAAGCAGAAGAAGTTGGAGGAAGATGAGTTAATGCTAAGTAACCGGATCTATAGTGTCTCAACCTATTATAGTCTGCCCTATTTCTAGGATGAATCTTAGAAGTCTCTGTACAGTTTGTGGTTTATCGGACGATCGCCAATGTACTAGCTGTAATTGCTACTGCTTACTACCGGAATAAATATTGGCAAACAGACTGCCACAAGAATCCCTCATGTGCTCGCTGTAGATTCTAGCCTACTACTCAAACAAATGTTGGCAAACAGACTGCCACACCAATCGCCTCTCAGTCCATACTCAAGATGACTTCGCCAATAGCGCCTCCTTGTCACCAGCCTGCCGTTTCTTTCCCTGTAGACAAGACCCACCAGCTCCTGATATTCCCAGATAAACGAAAAGGAGGTGGCGAGAGCAGGCCCAGCATCAGATGATGAGAATGTCGATTTGGAGGCGAGAGTTGTGGCATTGCTCGACATTATTACAGAAGTAGTATGACTTAAGTAGCTCGCAATAGCTCCTATGTCGTAGCTGAATAAAACTGCTTAAACAAACCTGCAACCGCTGTTCACGAGTAGACGCGTCTCCGGTGGGATGGATGTCTAAGAATAAAGTTCGCGGTGGGATGACATCTCGTGTCGGATTTCCGGTGGGATCCGCCATGAGGCTTCGCCTTTGAAAGACGTCCATTGGTTCTGCTATTGCTAGACCCGGTATCTTCAGCAGTTGTAGCGCCACATTCAGTCAAGTGAGGTCCAGGCTCATGGTTCTCCGCACTACGTACTTTGGGGTCAAAGCAGAGTTCAATTCCCCACGGGGTTGACACTGACAAGAACATGACTTAAAAGGGAGATGCCGACCCCTCATGATAAACACAAAGGATCAGCAGCAGCGATTCTAAACATTGATAGATCTCCAACCACGGTCTACAAGTTATCAACTGTCAACTTCACGTCGCAACCATGGGTGTAGACAACACCGTCGTGAACAAGCACACGCTCGAGGGTCTTGACCTCGCCGATCCTCGCACCATCGAGCTCATTCAGCGCGCTCAAGATGGACACGCCGCCGATAGAGATCTCACTATCCGCCAAGCCCTCAAGAAGTATAGAAAAGCTGTGCTTTGGTCTTTGGTCCTGTCAATCAGCTTGGTCATGGAGGGCTATGACCTCGTCATGGTACGCAACAGGCCTAGGCTCAACTCCTGCAAGTTTGCTAACTTCAATCGTGACAGCTCGGATCATACTATGGCCTAACCCAGTTCCAAGACCACTTCGGCGAGTACAGCGCCGCAGAGGGCAAGAAGGTCATCTCACCAGCCTGGCAATCTGGCCTTTCCAACTCGTCGCAAGTAGGACAATTGGCCGGTCTTCTGATCAACGCGTGGGCGCAAGATAAATTCGGTGCTCGCATGACAATGATGGTCTTCATGGCCTATCTTGTCGGCACCATCTTCATTCTTGCTTTTGCGCCGTCGCTGTCTGTCCTGGCTTTCGGCGAGGCGCTGTGCGGTGTTGCTTGGGGTGTTTTCCAGGTAAGTAAAGGCACTTTGACTGCATGAAGCTGTACTGATGGAATCCTGCCTTAGACTCTATCTACCACCTACGCTTGCGAAGTCGTCCCCACGATCCTCCGTCCATACGTCACCGCATGGGTCTGCATGTGCTGGGGTCTCGGTATCCTGATCTCATCCGGCGTCGTCCGCGCGTGTCTAAACATCGAGGGTAACTTGGCCTGGAAGCTTCCCTTCTACCTTCAGTGGGTTTGGCCGGTGCCGTTGTTCTTCGTGGCGTACTTTGCTCCCGAATCTCCATGGAATGCCGTCCGCCGTGGTAAGATCGAACTCGCTAAGACATCCCTGCGAAGACTTGCCTCGGACGATGGAGATAGAGAGGGAGAGATCGAAGCGAGCTTGGCGTATATTCAGCATACCACTGCTTTGGAAAAGGCCGAGACTGGAGGAGCTTCTATTCTTGAGTGCTTCAGAGGTACCAACTTGCGTCGAACCGAAATTGTGAGACGAGATCTCTTTTTGTCCCTTCCTTGTCACTTGACTCTAACCTCTGTACAGAACTGCGTGGTCTGGGCTGCCCAAATCCTCTGCGGAAACGCCATCCTCGGTTTCGTCGTCGTCTTCCTCCAAGCCGCAGGCTGGTCCCAAGTCCAGTCATTCAACCTCAACATCTCCCTCTCAGCATGCTACATCATCGGCGGCATGATCTGCTGGGTTCTCTTCCCTCGATTCGGACGAGCAACTATTTATATGAGTGGTTTGGTGTTCATGTTCTGCTGCCTTATTGCCATCGGGGCTCTCGGATGGTCCACCAGCAAAGACGCTTACCTTGCTATTGGTCTGCTCTTTGTGGTGTCAACCCTGTGCAACATGATTACTATTGGGCCGGTGTGCTATCCTATTGTGGCTGAGACTCCTTCGGGACGGCTTAGGTATAAGACTATTGTTATCGGGCGGTTTGTGTATAACCTTACTGCCATCTTCAACAACTCCGTTACACCAAGGATGATCTCGGCGTCTGGTAAGTCCATCTGCAAGCAGCGATGATAGTCATAGGAGGAATTCTAACAATAAGTCCAGGCTGGGGTTGGGGTGCCAAGACAGGTCTTTTCTATGCCGGAACAAATGCTCTTTGCCTCCTCTGGTGCTGGTTCCGTCTTCCTGAGACGAAGGATCGTACCTTTGGTGAGATCGACATTCTCTTTGAGAACGGCGTTCCTGCAAGAAAGTTCAAGCATACCAAGGCAGATCGTAAGTATTTCCATTGTTCACCTGCTTCCAGAACGTGCTGGCTAATGTTGCTGTTAGAATTCGCACTTGAAAGTGACTACGTATCGGAGAAGGTTGGACCAGCTGTTGATCACAAGGATTGAACGAGTCGTGGCATCATCTCCAGAGGATGCAATCAGACGATGTAATAATGTTAGTAGAAGGATGGGGATTGGCAGCAATGTATGTTTATTTATACGGATCTGTATTATAAGAGATTGCATGTAATTGAATATCCAGATTCAAACATCTCGTTCTCAACGTCCTCTTCTGATCGATGTCTGATGGCGAAAATATGGTACATGGTTATGGCTACATTAGTTTCACGACCTCACTCGTAATCCCCTTATAAAGGCCACCTATATCGTCCTTGAGAAGGCTTCCGATAGGTTGATCATAGAAAGCCGTACATTCTTCCAATTCTGCAAAATAAAATATCCATAGCCCTCTCAAGAGCTGCTCAGTATCTCCGTAGCCATTGCCTCACCAACAGCAACAGCACCCTCTATGAACCCCGCGCAATAGCTCGATGCCTCAGTCCTAGCGAAATAAGTCCCCCCAACCGAGTTCGTCAGCCCTAGTCCAAATTGAGTCCACACATTCGGCGGGCTTGTTCCTTTACTTAGCCTCGGTCCTTACATCGAGACCTGCAACTGATGAATCTTGATATAATTCCATCCTGGCCAAGGAAATTTGAATCCGGAACGCGACCGCTGCCTGTATTTTAAATCTAGTTCCAAAATAAAACATACTGAGCACTGTTAATTTTATTTACTTTCTTTCAATTTACAAGGCGATTTTATGCAAGAACAGTTTTCATGGTTTAACATGTAATAACAAACAATTTTGCGATTGAGAATTATTGGGTGACTGTTTACCCGATAAATAAGCTATACAAGGAGTGAATGGTGTTGTTGTTAGCTGCCTGCAGTAATCGAGGGTACACAGCCCAAGGAGTGTGACGTTTCGGTAGATATTCAAGGAAATTGACAAAGAGAACAAGAAGAAAAAGAAAAAGTTAGGAGAAACATGAGGGGCTAAAAAGCTAACCCTAATGGCAGATGCAGCGGCGACGACTGAAAAGCGAGCGGCGTCCATGCCCATGCACAGAACAGTTGTCGTCAAAAGAGCTTGCAGGGGCTGAAGGCCGGGAGGCAATCTTGGTGTCGAGCTGCTCGATCTTGGCAGTCATAGCATTCATCTTCTCAATAAGCTCGCTGTCATTCTCCTCTCTCGCCTTCGCCTTTATGTTGTGTCCACTATAGGACGAACTAAGTACTGTTAGTTTCGTTGTCCGTTGTCTTTTAAGTTGGACGCAATACATACCCAGCGGTCGTGTAGGAAGCGGAACTGCCCTTCAAGCTCGAAGGGCTAGAATTGGGAGACTCATCAATCTCATCTTCGTCAATGTCCTGATTGAAAGAACATCGTCGAGAAGAGCAGTTATACCATGCACTTGGTACAGGTCCATTGCCCTCGTTTCGTCGGCTGTGATGACCGCATCGACACCGTGGGTTGGCAGAGGATATGCCCACCATGTCATCCCAAGTGATAAACCGACGTTTGTGGTCTGCCTGACAGTAGTAGTAAGGGCGACCAGCCGTGGTGCTGCGCTTTGCAGAATCAACTCTGCTGCGTTTAGGCGTGTTGGGGCACAGAGGGCAGTTTGGGGGCTGGATGAGAGGGAATTGGGGGGACGAGGTGTGCTGGGAGGGGTAGTAGGCTTCCATTGTATGAGAAATATTGTTCAAATAGTTGTATGATGGTAATCTGGAATCGAGAGTTGCTGGTGAATTGATTATCTAGAGACTAGAACGGTGTGATGGCACCTTTATATCCTTTTTGCGATTGCTTCTCGGCTGTAGTGCTGCGTGTATTGATACGTAGGCATCGACCGCAATTCCCACCTTGATCATTGAGCCCCATTCGCGGTCACCTTGGCAGGCCGCGAGGCTGATTTTAAGCATCATGTCATGAGGAAGCGCATGGGGCACACACGTTGCCATTGACAGTTGTGCGTGTTCAACTCCTTGCCACAATGCGCCATGGGATCTCAAGTTTTGAAAACATTTTCAAAACTCAAGTATCGTTGACTGATTTCCCGTGTACCAATCTATTATTTCCTTCTTCTAGCCTACTATAGCTTCAGCTTGTCAAACGTCAAGTCTACATTTCCGCTCTCGTCTTCAACTCTCTACTCCTTTCTTCCCGTCCTCGCGCACCCCACGCCAAGCGTCTCAGGTCTACCGAAGACAGTCACTCCGCGTTGTCAATCTTCAAGCCTCGAAAGAAACACTCAATTCCGATTCGTAGATCATCGCCTCAACTGAAGGTGGGATCCAACTGCAGCAATCGGCACCTGCGTCATCCACTAAGAAGTTCGTCATAACCGCCAACCGAAACTCAACTGACATCTTTTCGTTTCCAATTACGAATCATGATTCTCAGCTTTAGGTGCGGCTGAATATTCTCTTGCCTCTGTGTTACTTTTTTGGGTTGGGCGGCAATTGGTTGGCTCTGAGCTGCTGGTCAAAGTTCAGCTGATGAAGTTAACCAATTGACAGCATTTTCATGATTCTGTTGGCCGCGACCGTTGAATCAGGCGTTTAGAATCAGTAATAAGCTTAAAATCAACGACAGATGGCACTTTATTGATCAAAGTTGATGCTTCTCATTAGGCGCCAAGTATGTGGCTTCAACCTGCATATGCGACCCCAAATTGGATATGGCATCCACGGCTCTTTTAACTTGGATGCCAGAACGGGTATTTCAACTGTGCCACGTATGGTTACTTGCTCTTCCGATATTCAACCTTTGTATCATTCATCTCCTCCTTTCACCTCGCTGATGTCTTCATACTACGTCCTTTATGAAGAGCCCCGGCCAACAGAATACATACAGCTACTACGTCATTCCACATTAATATAATCATTCTTTCTATTAACTATTACACAACCTTAGAGACTATCATAGATAACAGCGTTACCCTGTCCCTCCGCCATTTCCGGAGAAGTATAACCCGCAGTTTCCAACGGCCGCCGAGCCCCATCCTTTATTCCGATCTCCAAAAAATGATCTGACCTGCGGCGTCCGCGGCCCGCACCACGACGTAAACCGCGACGCAACATTGGCCGCAGGCATCAAAGTCTCAACATTATATGCGGCCACTGAGGCTTCACCTCAACATTAAGTAGGCACTCGCGGCGTGGGATACGAGACTAGTTGACTTGGAATGTTTCAATTGTAAGGGAAGTTTGCAGATAGATCCTGGGCTGACTGCCAGGATTAGCGCGTTAAGGCCGGGACTTGAATTATTGCCGGAGATTCTGTAATTAGCCCTGCTCAATTGATCGTGGGGCGGTGAAGGTCGGTCAGCCCAAAGGTGAAGACAACTCGTGCCATTACTTCCGCCCATTTCTTTTGGGTGAGAAGTGACCGGAGCCCGCCGGGACGGTACCCAAAGATTAGGTTCTAAATAGAGCAGTGGGGGCTCCTGCGGCTCTCCCACTCATTCCAGCGCATCGGTGGTCAATTTCGGTCCACTACAGGGGCCCAAAGTATTCTCCAAGTCAGGCCACTGAGCAGAACTAAGAAAGTGGATGAAGGCCAGTGTGATAGGACCGGATAGCCAATGCTATACCACTATAGTCTTAGCATCCACTACCGAGAAGTCATTAGCCCTGAAGCAGCAGGATATTCAATTCTCAATATGCTCCGATGGTGGAGAGACTGGCCGAGATCGCCGGGCCTAGCAGTGAGACTTTTTCCCTGCTAGGGCTGGGTTTGTAGACGGTATAAGTCCGATCCTCTATGATCTCATGCTGATACAGATCCATAACTCTCCTGACTTGGCAGGGTCTAGACGGACTTGAGTCTGCGATAAGCTTGCATCTTGTTTATCAACTCTGGATAAAAGGCTCGTGCTGCCTGATCTTGTATCAAATCCCCAAGACAAGTTCTTCAATTATATACTACAGCAACTTCACGTTACATCAATTCATCATGAGCAACCCTCTTGTGGTTAGCATCTCCAACCTGGCGGCCTACACGCCCCAAGAAACAATCGAGCTTGTTTCCCGCTCTGGCGTCAAAAGAGGCAACATGCGTCCCGACAAGGTCTTTCTCTCCGCCGTCTCCGCAGGATGTCTTCTTGGCTTTGGCTGTGGCGTCTCGTTGTGTGCAATGACAGCACCCTGGTACACTGAGAACGCGCCTGGTTTGGTAAAGCTCTTTGGCGCTGGTGTTTTCCCTCTGGGTCTAGTGCTCGTTGTCCTTACGGGCGCGGACTTGTTTACTGCAACTACCATGGTAAGCTAGCCTGATACTTTATCGTTGTATTGTGGCTGATGAGGTTTTAGTTCACTTTAACTGCGGTTTTGCAGGGTCGGCTTCCGATTCGGAAGATGCTACTGCATTGGGTCCTCTGCTTTTTCGGCAATCTTGCAGGATCGCTATTTGTCATGTCTATCATTATGGGATGTAAGTTGTCGAACCCACTAATTGCTAAGGTCACGATTAACATTCGTTTAGATGGCGGGGTCTTTGATGCATCACCCTACAGAGAAGTCGTCATGTCCTTCGCCAGCAAAAAGCAAATATCGCCGCAAGTTCATCAAATCTTCCTCAAAGCCATCGGATGCAACTGGCTCGTCTGCCTCGCTGTCTTCCTGGGCATCCAAGCCAAAGATCTCGCCTCCAAGGTCATCGGTATGTGGTGGCCCATCTTCGCCTTCGTCGTCCTCGGCCTCGAGCACGTTGTCGCCAACATGTTCTACATGTCTCTTGCCATCTGGCTCAAGACACCCGACCTCACTGTCGGGCTATATATTTGGAAAGGCATGATCCCAGCTACGATTGGCAACATTATTGGCGGTGGCATGTTTGTAGGCGTGTATTACTGGTACATGTACTTGTTTGACGAGGACCCTGTCAAGGTTGATGGTGTTGAGTACCAGGGTCCCCATGTGGATTCTCACCTGCACATGCACTTCCTTGCCAACAGAAATAAAGGTAATGTCACCGATGAGGAGAGTAGGATTGAGTCAGCACATGTCTCAATGCCGGCCAGTGTTCTCGCGAAATAGGGCATTTGAAGGTTGAATGTTAGATACGAAGACTGTTGTAATTCTTTAGACCTAGAGTACCGCTACTTAGCTAGACATTAACTTACACCGTTTAACACATGCCTTTGCTACAGGCCTCTCTGCAAGTGACTAAATTTGATGGAGATTCCTGGGTCTTGTCCTGCATGGGCCAGCAAGCTCTAGGCGCGGGAGTGGCGAGGTAACTAGCCCGGGTATCGCGACAGTTCATCTTGCATTATTCCCAGAACTCAGCGCCAGAGCCTTGTGGGCTTGTACCCTGCGGACATGCCCGGTGACCCTTCGTAATATTCCTTCGCCCGATAATGTGGCATGGAACTTGTCTCGGTGAGCGGTAAAGCCATGCTGGCGTACATTTCAGCCAACGCCTCAAGTTCCTCAACTCGATAACGGCCCGATGAGATCAGCAGCTCTTGGGGTCTTCTTCCAGATAGAATCGAATGGTTTTGCATCAGATCAGGACCAGCTGTCATGTCATGGCGTGGGTGACACTGTCAGGGACAGACTTTTGCATCTCCGCGGGGAGACCATATTTCTCCACACCAGTCGAGGTACCTCCACGGAGAGACCTCGCCAAGTCCTCCCCTGGCCGGTTTCAATACTCTGGAATAGTTCCCTCAGAATTCGGCAATGAGACGGCCGGCCAGTAGAGCTCAGCAACAAAATGTGGGTGCAGGTCATTCCCGCCCTCATGGTCCCTGGATTTTATATGTTTCGTTTTGTACTCCGGAGATATCATGAAGAGACAGAGACGTCATTTACATTCAGCAGTGGTGATCAATAGTCGATATGAGACTAGTCCTTCCACTGACCCTATGTGCTTACTTGTTTGCACCCAATTGTAGTGGTGAAAGATTATGGCTGTCAGGTTCACGCTACATGGACGTTCACTGACATTCGAATTTCGAAACATCTTAGAGATGATACGCTGGGACAATCCATGAATGTCAGGCTAGTCCCTCTATCTTTGTTGTATTCGCTACTTATTACTATGTGATTTGACAGCCGCCTATAAGGTTATGTTATTGTAAGCAGTAATGGCATATTCCTTGACCGAAGTGAACAATTGAAAGGCCCTCCCCGTTAAGCTTAGGGTAAGCTGATGGAGTCTTAGCCGCCCAGTCTAAGCCTAGCGGCTATGCTGTCATCACCCAATCAGACAAGTTGAAAATGAATGCTGTGCCACAAGAGGGGAGATTCTTGTCGATCGTAAGGCTGCACAACGGGCCAGTTATCGATTCAAGCCAAAACAATCAAACCTCTTCACTTCACATCATCTCTGTCTTAGAGGCAATATGCGACTTATCAATACCACGACTCTCGAGGTTGAGGAATTCTTTGATGTCTCCATCCCAGAGTATGCTATCTTATCGCATACCTGGGCCGACGGTGAAGTCTCGCTTCAAGATTGGGCCGATCGCAAAAACCGTCGCTTTAAGCCAGGCTTCCAGAAGATCATGTGGGCTTGCGCTCAAGCCGCTGAGGACAAGCTAGGTTATATCTGGGTAGACACCAACTGCATTGACAAGAGCAGCTCTGCAGAATTATCCGAAGCTATCAATTCCATGTTTAGATGGTACAGAAGATCTGCTGTCTGCTATGTATACTTGGTGGATGTCCCTGCCTTGACGCTGGACGAATGTACCGAGCCGGACAGTGCGTTTAGAAATGCAAGATGGTTCACAAGAGGTTGGACTCTTCAGGAGCTGATTGCACCGCCTAATTTGCGGTTCTTCTCTAGCAACTGGACCATGATAGCGACGAGCGCTGAACTGGCGCCATCTATCACCGAGATCACAGGGATCCCATGGTCACGTCTTCTCAAGGGCCGGCTATCCAAGTCACATCCACTTCGAAGATACAGTATCGCACAGAGGATGTCTTGGGCGTCAAGGCGCTCGACGACTCGTATAGAGGACCAAGCTTACTCTCTCCTCGGGCTTTTCGATATATCCATGCCCTTAGTATACGGAGAGGGCTATGGGGCATTTACCAGGCTCCTCGGAGAAATCATTCACAAGTATGCCGACCAGAGCTTCTTCGCTTCTCAACTACAATATGTCGATTTTCTCCCTCGCTCGCCTATGGAGTTTCGTGACTCCCAGTCAGTCGTGGTCAGCAGTTCGCCTCAGCTCCAGAGGCATTATAAACCAGCAGAACATTCGCACTCATTCCACCTGACCAACACTGGACTGCAGATCATTCTGCCTATTGTGCCCACTGTGGTTCCTCACTTTGTATTTGGCGTCCTCGATTGCTGGGATATCGAGACTGCTAGTACTACAACAACACGCAACGTATCACGAGTATGGATCCCGCTGCTTCGGAAGGGCAATGAAGAGGCGCAGAGATACTTGCGATTAATATGGCCTCAAACCTTCTTCTCTGTAAAGCTACCTCAGAAAGACAGTATCCTATCTCACGCTGAGAAAAGGCTTTTCTCTGAAGGGGAAGGAGATTCAGAATCTGACTCAGACAAACCGTCCGATCATGTGGAAACAGTATCAATGACCATGCAAACAAGCATTCTGGTAAAGAAGCCATATGCGAGCATTCTATCAATCCCTTTGTGGCACCCTCGCGAGGCAGGAAGTCCATTTCTACTCTGTTTCCCCCGAGGAACCTTAAATTATCGTCTATATGGCATTTTCCCGAGTCATCGTGAGTCGGACCTCGAATGGGCATCGGAGACGCCCCCTTTGCTACCACTCATAATGCCACGCCGGATGGATCAAAACAATCCCTATATGAACACTAGCGAGACGTCTGCACAAGGCCAACTAGAAGTCTACGCTGCAGTGATCGTGTTCAAGAAGAAAGGTTCAAAACCTGCGGAATATGTCGCTATTTGTTTGACAAATGTTAGACACATGGCTGATGGGAACGGAAGCAGGATGATATTCGAGCCAAGGTGTAAGATTATCCCAAACTGGTCACCGACAAATGACCAAGATGTGAAAGCTGTCGACTTTTGTGCCTTTCCTGACATCGACCATACTGGTGACACCTTAGTAGCGGTGCAGAAGATAGCGAGCAATCCCCGGATCACAGCGAAGGGCCGCGAGCATCGCTACGTTGGACTGACACAAGTTATATTCGACAGAAGGCAGATGGTAGAGGAATTGCGCTTAGTGTCAGGTAACGAAGAGAAAAGATCGAGGGGAATATTGGAACACTATGGGCAGGAATCTTCAGACGAGCACACCGTCTCGGGTAGAGGGCATGTATGAGACTCGAGTAAAACGAAAATTTGTATGCGTGTTGCATATGCAGCTTATAAAAGACTAGAATTCTGAATAGAAAGCTTGAGAAGTATTGAATATATACATTAAACTGTGCATTTAAAGCGTCACAGTTCCCCAATCATGGTCAAGAGCTTAGCAGATCTGCTGGTAGTCTCCAATCAATGGGCAGACCGTCACAGTCTTGCAGACTGGGTTGGGGTAGCCTGGGAAGTAACCGGGGCAGAACTCGGCAGTGAAGCGGGTGTCCATGTACTCCGACCAGGTGGCAGCAGGAAAGCACTACAAAGGATGTATTAGTATTTTTTTTTTATACGACAGTAGCATTTGAGATGAAGCCTCTCATGCGCGTAAGAATGAGGGAAGTCAAGTCAAACACGCCTGGTTCGCTCTGAACTTGTGTGAAGGTGACTTACATAATCCTGACCATCGACATTGACGTTGCTGCCGGCAATGTATGGGCAGTAGCCGCCGATTTGTGTCTCGCCAGCATCGTTGGCACAAGCGCAAGCCTTGACCTGTCTCCCGGCTTTGGCTGCTGGGGCGGCAAGGATAGCCGGAAGGGCGAGGAGGATGGTGAGGAAGGTCTTCATTTTGAGCGATGATGTTTCAGAACAGTCTTCTCTGTATGAATTGAGAGATAATAAATAGTAAAGAAGGGTTTCTACGACGAGGCAGATTCCTATTTTATACTGTTGTGAATGATGGCTTGGCATGTTTAGACGTTGCATTCTGAGACTGATTGTAAGCATTACAAACTCATGTCCATACGGATTTGGAGCTTGATCCGAAAATGCGTTGTAGCAGTAGGTTAGAGACTACATGATACCATGGCAAGTTCCTTGCATAAGAACTTCCCCAGGTTGCACTACATCTCATATCTAGTAAGAATAGGCCGCGATGTATAAAGTCCGGAAACGGAGTTTATAGGCATTCCCCGATAAGGACAACCAAGTAGGCAGGTCATTGCGATCGACCCGTCCTTGGAACTAACCGCGCCTATCATCACTGACGGAGCACTCCTTAAATGGGTGCCGGATATAGGAGGGCGCGGGGTTATGCATATTTATCCTGGGCGGCTTGGCTCTGATACTACGCTGGGGTCGTAGCACAAATTGGCTAAAAAGAGTAGGTAGGATTCACGGATGGCCTAAAATGGATTGTTTCTTCATGCGGGGACCATGAATGGCCGATTTGTTATATATGGTCTTATAGTCATCTGTCAAGGTTCATCATATGACCTGATTGTTAAAGTAGGGAAATTGGCATTGGTGGCCATTGTGCATGACTCAGTCAAATTGTATTTATAGCATGTTGCCATAGCTACTACGCCAACTCCTTCACCTCCGCCCTTGGTTATTGCTTCGCGTGACTTTCATAAGCCTTCTCTGCCGTCCTTGTCTTCAGGAATCCAAGTTTTCTCAACGATTCACCGCTTGTAAATAACTGATCGACTTCTTCCAAGCTTCGCCCCTTGAGCTCGGGAATAAAGAAGTATGCGAGCACGACCATAGCTACACAAAAGCTTCCATAGATAAAGCCGACCTTGGCGCCAAGTGCCGCATAAGGCTTGCTGAGTAGGTAGGGAAGTGTGAAGGATGTTGCAAAAGTGGTCAAGACAGAAATGACAGAGGCGACAAGATTTGTCTTCTCTTTGATATGGCTTGATGCGGCTTCTGAAAGCACGATGTACGATACTGGTGCCCATGATAGTGCGTAGGCGGAAGAAGCAACCTATGGAATATTAGTGAGATAGGTTGTTTAACAAAGTGAAGAACTTACAAGAGCATTCTGTTGTGTCTCCGTAGGGTTCTTGATAGTACCGACAGCGCCAACAATGAACAGAAACACAGCCATGCCGGTGCCGCCGACTAAAAGTAAGACCCTTCTACCAACCAGGTCGACAGTAGACCAAGTGATGAACAGACAGGCAAGACCTGCGACAGAGCTGAGGACAGAAAAGACAAAGCTTCGCGCACCAAACCCTTGGGAGAGGTAGAAGATGACGGAGTATTGCGAGGCAAAAGTCTGACCTGTGATTTGCTGTACAAATATGGCGAGTAAGGCTACCATAGTACGGCGTCTAATCTTAGCATCAATGAGCTCGGACCATTTACTCTTATGATCATTGGAATGGGCGTGCTTGAATTCCATGTCTTTTTCGGACTTGTCCTTTCGAATTCTACGAAGGGATTTGGTAGCTTCCTCCACACGATCTTTAGCCAGGAGACTAGTATCGTTAGAGTTGCACATGAACTTGAATTGGGGGTATATGTACCACCGAGGGCTTTCAAAGACCCAAAACCATAGAGCGAGCAAGAAAGTTGGGGCGAGGAATTGCAAGGCAGGGCGTCAATATCCACCGTTAATAACGAATAAATCAAGAAAGCAGACCCAACATAGTTAGCAGTGCTCTCGATATAGTCAAGCTGCTGCTTTACTTCTTATAGTAATTTGTTATCACGGGCAAAACATACTTTAAGTTCTACTTAAAATACGTTATCAAATATATAGTCAGATACTAAAAAAAAAGATTGTAATCCTCCAGTAATTGTGCAGACTCATAATAACCACCTAGTTCTCGAACGACCAGGTTGACGTCCCATCCCTTTCAATTGTCTCCAAGCAGCCAAAAATCGGCTGAAACATTCCAAGATATCCCTTGTTAGGATGGTCATAAGACCACCCGACAGCATAAAGCATGCATGTGGGCGGAGACTTCCCATCTTCACAAATATAAGTGAACTCCTTGTAATCGACTCCATACCTTGGCAGAAAAGTATTCCCAATTGTCGTCGAGTGTCCATACCTCAAATTTCCTTGGGCATCTATAGTTGCAGGAGCATAGGTGAATTCAATATACTCGATTCGATCTCTGTCTCGGTAGTCAGTTGAGACTTTTGTTTTCACTCCAATGACGACCTCCCTGCCGAGCTCAATGGCGCAAACATATCCGCCACGGCGTGATCCTAACATAATTTCCGTATTTTCGAAAACGAGCGAAAGTCCGACTACCTCGTTGGTATTATAGTAGTCTGGAGCAATAAACCATTCAATCTTACAAAGTCTCCCCAGGCCGCCGGGAACGGCTTGTGGGTTTGTAAACTTTGTCTCTGACGTAATGCCCTTCCATTCACCTCCAGGATATTCCAGATGGTGATAGGTTTGGATGTCCTGTTCATGTCCAGGGATGAATCGTCCCCAGAGATGTGTAGGTTCAAGAATCTTGTCGATTTCTGCGCTGTATTTGGACTCAACTTCGAAGTCGAGCTGCATGCGACCGTTCTTGAATATGTCTTCCAACGCTCCCGTAACGGTAATCTCTGTATGACTATGTGGGTCCTCCATCGTGATCTGGTCGTAAGCATTCAACTGCTCTAGCTTGATATCTTTTTTTCGCCTCTCAATGCAGTTCTTCTTTGCGTCTTGGACCAAAGCTTGAAGTCGATAAACCTCTTCCTCGAGTAACTTTTTGTACGCTGGCTTTGAATCCGAGGACTTATCGATTTTCTCGCAATGCTTCCACTGAGTATAGAGTGCAGATAGGTAGAGAGTGCCAAAGGGAGCAAGGTATGGAAGGTTATACCATGGCGATTCGTTCTCGAAGATTAATGGCTCGTTTTCCATCAGAATGTTGACTACTCCGTGAAAGTTGCGAGCCTGGATCTTTGGTGGCTCCTGTGCAAAGATTTGCAGAACCTTGCAGATGCCTTTGAGCCTCAATCGGTTGTCTTTGGCGGTCTGCTCACCGATCTTTTCATCAACAAGGCGCTCTACATTGTCTTTGGTGCCCTCCCATATACTGTCATCGCCACCAGGCCAAAACAAGCCTATCAACCCTGAGAGCATGCCACCGACCACAGGCACCTCGTTGAGACCTATAGAGACAACTACCTTCAGAACCTTCGTGACATTATCAACTTCGACGTCCTCGTTGGGCATGTACTTCTCAGGGTTGTTGATTGAAGCAGCCTTCAGAACGTCGTGGGTTGTTATCACCTTGACCTCTCTAGCGAGGTCATCAGAGATCATCTTGGACTGGATATTAGAGGGATTGATAAAAGGGAGATAAAGAAGAAACGGATATGTTGAAGATTTGGCGCATTGAATAGACCGTGAATGGGGCATGTGTCCTGTATTTAAGCACCGAAAGCAATGGGTCTGCTAATAGACTTGGTCCTTTATGATTAGTCTCTGATTGAGATGTTCAAGTTCGTTCCAGACCATCGGTGGCTTGTTTGAACTATCTTGGCGTCAGCATAGGAAACAATACTTGGGTTCTGAATCGCTGAGGGCGGCATTAATTAACGCCAGCCACTCGAAGCTAAAGGTTTGCAATTATTGAAAAGGCGCATGCGCCACTGCCAATCCCAACCATAAGTGGCCTATTCCAAGTCACATGGGCCTTTAGTTGGAGAAAAAGGAATGCAGAAAACGCTTACGGGAGCGACAGACGAGACAAGAGACCACTGATTGGCGAACTATTATTCAGGTCAGCTCAGGCATTGCTTTTCGGGGCCGGCTATCGCTTCCGGAGCTTTGTGAAGCTTTCGAGGAGAGCTGGGTACGTACCTGCAGCAGACCTCGTCTGTGCCATAGCGGGTTCTCAGCGATCAGCAGCGCCAATAGCTTTCAATAATGATCAACTTTACTAACGCGATAAGCTAGAGGAGAGAAATCAAGAGAAATCATTAGAGTTCAAGACGGCAAAGTTGGGGTACTTGTCAACAATCCTCTTGTTGAGCCCGCCGCCAAAATACCCCGCGTTCCCTGGACGAAAATATCGCTAGCACTTACTAGTGGCATGCTAAGGTACAGATACAGGGAACGGCTCCGAAAGCCGGCGCTAAATACTACAGATCTCTGTATTGTGATCTACACCAACTGTAAGGATTGAATTCAACTTCTCCCAAACTTTTGTCTGGTCATCAAGGCGCCTTTGGGCCATACTGACCCAAAGGGTAATCCCAGGAATGCATTGTGAGGTAGATTGCATAGTTTCTTTTCCTTATCTGCGCAATTATGTCGTGTAACAATAGACGGTGTCAGGGGTTGGCGGATGTCATTATCGAGTACCCTTAACGGCAGCATCACAAGAACTTGGAGCCCAGAAATATACAGACAAGTGAATCCTTCAACACCTTAAGAAGTTCTTGCGTGTTTGGTGCCATATAACACAAAACATCTAGCCCAGGAGGGCAAGCCAGTGCTTATCGAGACTTTTTTCGTGTTGCTGCACTGTCAACCATGCTTGCTAAACCCATCCTCGCTGCTGCGGCATGCTCTCTTGTACCTGTCAGCGTCAGTACCAAGTCCAACATCGCTTTTCTCCTGATAGATGACCAAGAAACGCATCCTGGTCCCTTGGAATATCAGATTTTACTGCAGCGTCTACTCACGAGACTTGATCAGATTGTCATAAGGGATTCTAGGAAAACAGGAACTTAGAATAGCTGAGATATTCAATATGACCCATAGCGCAATTCTTATTCTAAGCTACCATATAGCCACCGTCAACTGGCAATGAAACAGCAGTGATCCATGCAGATTGATCAGTCGCGAGAAAAATGGCTGCTTTGGCAACATCTGCGGCTGTTCCCAATGTTCCGCAAGCATGTAGAGCAACAGTCGCATCGCCGAGTTTCTTGTCTTCCAGCATCACTCGATCCACCTCCGTTTTGACGACTAGAAGAGTCATGAAATTTTAGTTGATGAAGGCGAAAGCTTAAGGATAACCAAAGGTAGGGGTGAGTTTCTAACGTACAGCCAGGGCAGATGGCATTAACATGGATCTTAGAAGGACCATATTCGCGAGCAATGCACTTTGTCATGTGAACCACCGCTGCTTTGCTGGCACAGTATGAGACTATCAAACAAATCCGTTGGTAATCAAGGTCAGAATCCTTCACCTCCGCTTGATGCAACCCCTTCCAAGCCCCATCCATCGACCTCTTTCCTTCTAGATTATCTATTCCTCTGGGTGGCTATGGATAGTGAATTCAGCAACAAAGTCGCCCTCGTGACGGGTGCATCAGGTGGAATTGGCTTTGCCTGTCCTCGCCTCCTTGCATCGAAGGGTGCCAGCATAGCTCTTAGAGACCAAGCTGACACCACAAGTCAGGCACAAGAATTGACGCGGCTTCATGGATCTTGAACAATGCCTTTGAAACTTGACGTCACTGATACTGAGGATATAAAAGACGCGATTGAAAAGGCTATATCATGGGCAGGGCGTCTTGACTTTGCTGTGAATGCAGCGGGAATTTTACCTGCTGGGGCCCAGATCGATGCCATTGGACCTTCTACCTGGGGTCGAGGCCAACGCTACGCAGGGTCAAGGAACTGCTTCACTTTTGAGTGATATGGTTCTCGAAGCTATGAAAACAATGAAATCAATCCCCAACGAAGATCCTTTGCTAAATTGGGCTGGGTCTTTACTTCTTATTGCTGGCTCTGAGTTGCCGTCTTCACTCGCGGAGAAGAGAATATCGGTGGAGAGAACCTTTGGGAGGTTGGCAAAATGGACTCGTATCCAGACATATAACCGCGGACTTGAGCTTGTGAGGGAGGTCTGGAAATTAAGAGACTTGGGGATTGAAGTATCCTGGTTGGAGGTTATGTTGGATCAAAGAAGATCCTTGGCAATTTTATAGATTTCTGAAGCGGCTGTCGAACTCTTAGGTTATGGCGATGCAGGAATGTGCATTTTCTATTCGCGTGTTAGCTTCCAGAACGTGACTGCCTATAATACTTTGATCGTCGAGGATACCGAACAGCGACAGAATTCTAGACCTGGTGATGCAGGTCGTGCTATTTTCTTAATCAGTTAGGTCAAATTAGTTTAGGTGAGCCAGGGCGAGTCATACCCGCACAGCCGGAAATCAAAGCTAAGATAAGCACAGTCAGGATGATCCGGGCCGATGGTTCCCCGATATCAGGCATCTCGTTCAGCATTTGGGTAAACGAGCATTGTGCGTTTTTAGCGTCCCAGTCTGCGGGGTCAAGACTAGGGTAGGCCCACGACAGGCGGCGTGCCGAACCTCGAGACTAATTGGAGCTCTGATCAGGTATATAGACTGGTATTTATAAAATCTTAATGGAGTCAAGTAAATGCTGTAGAGTGGAACTGAGAGATACTCAGCGAAGTTTAGAAATCCATAGCGGAGTGAACGCCGTGGTTGTTATCATGATTTTACTACTTCGTAGATCACCCTTGACTACCCGTCCATGAGTGGAAAAACCTTCCTATTCGGGGTTAAACCCGAATCCAATAATTACGCCAATTCATACTCCGTAGCTTTTCTCGCTTTGCTACTTGCTGTTCACCTGCCTGACAAGATATGATAATTGTAGACTCACAGCTTCTGGTAGCTCGACAATAGAGAAGTGAGATTCTCCGGTGAGCCTGGCGAAGCTGAACCAATCGGGGTGTCTCCGCGCAAATTCTTCATGCTCTGCAAGATAAGCCTCCTCCCTCGGATGGCTAAAGACATGCCGCACTAAGGGAGGGTCTTCAATGATCCCAAGCCGCTCCATCGGTGAGCCCCAGCGCTGATAATTCTTTTCCACCAGCCAGCAGAAATACGACCAGTTCTCAAAACCGTTGGTGTCTAGATCATTTTCACAATGATCGAGGACGTTCTTGTTGGAGGTGTTGTTGAGCCATTTCTTGATGAGGGGCGCCTGACCCTGGTGCCAAGTCTCCTTGTTTTGTATCAACTGTAGGTGCTTGATGAATTCCGCAGGAGGCCGAGTGAGGTTAAAATCGGTCAGCAGCACAGCCGGGACTCTTTGCTTTCCTAGACGCACAGCCATCTCCATAGCGCACCAGCCTCCTTGGAAATGAGAGATGGGTATGAATGTCTGGACCTGCAGGGAGTCCAGGAGTGCGATCGTATCGTTTGCTTGGTCCTCCACGCTCCATTTGTCCGTAGATTCGCTGTTGGCACCGCGATCCCTCCATGAAATTCTGATGACGCGGTACTTGCCCACCAAGAAGGGGAGAATGTATTGGTAGCCACGGTAGTCCTGACCCAAGCCTGGCAAACAGACTATTGTTGGGTCAGATGTGACCATGCCCCGGTCCTCGAAGGATAGTTCCACGCCATTTATGGTTCGTGTGTGAAGCATTGAATCTTGAATAGTAGGAGGAAGATGGTGAGATGTGAAAGTTTTGGTGTTTGGATCGTTTCTATTCTTTGAGCTGACGTACGACATAGCCAATAGGGCGTGCGTTGAAAGCTCCAGTTAATGTTTCGGTTAATGAAACTCTAAGCTGCTGCCATACTAGCAGTGAGCACTATCCTACCAACTGCCCCTGCTTGCTGCACTTCGCTCAAAATCTCCCTTTGCATCGCAGTTCCGGCTAAGGTCTCGGCCGTTGCGGGTAAATTCCGACAAATGTGGGCTCTTCCCGCGGGAACGGTAAGGGCTTTGACATCCCCTGAAGATAATTGGTCGAGGTTCCACGTTTCGTTGAGTTTTGACGGTATGTAATGGCTTTGTCATTCTCCACTATTGTGTCAGCTAAAGTACCTTAGTCGGAATCAAACAACATCCGTAAGACGGCCTTTTAGGCGAGACATGGGCATTGACTTCAGCCTCATATACCTGGTAGAAGGAACCTCCACGCATACTCACCTGTTGGCCTCGCTGAGAGGGAACTCGTGGTCGTCAGCATCATGTGTCAACTGGGCGTATTTGGATATGTGCGTATTTCAGAAATAGCACCTCCCAAACTGCGTGGAATAGGGCCGATAAAGGTCTGGAAGGGTTGGCAGATAAGACGAGAGATAGATGGGCCTCGTTTACTAAAGGAGAGAAGAATGTACTCTGTGATTTCGATATTAGTATAACTGAGAGAGTTGGTTATGTTTTATTCCGGGGCAACAATCTGTAAAGTACCATTTTCCTGGCCTTACCAAACATTTTAATCGCATAGATAAGACCCTTGAAGCCACAATAAGCTAAGCGTTATTCAAGCGCTAGAGGCTCTAAAAGTCAATCCCCTGCCCAGCCTCATACAATGACAAAATGTCGTCTGCCTTTCTATGCGTCGCAAGATCTAGCGCAGTTCGACCTTGCATGTCTTCTGCCATAGGATCCAATCCTTTACGCACCAGAACCTGGAACCTAGCCACCCTTCTGAATGATTGTTCTTGACCAGCAACAACATGAAGCAGAGACCGACCTTTGGCATCAACAACCGACCAATCCACTCCCATCTCATCAAAAAGCGCCCAAATCTTCGGCTCCACCTCCTCCACGATCTGCTTTTCAAGTTCTTTATTGACCTTCCATCTGTCACCACCCCATTTCTGAGACAGGGTATGCCTCTCTTCATCTAACTTCGCCCAGCTGAGATCAACCTTGAACCTGTTCGTACGGAAGTAGCCGAATGCAGGCGTTTCCCCGGATTTGTTCCGCGCGTTGATATCTGCTCCTTGGGAGAGCAGTGAGTCTATTGTATTCTTGACGAAGCCCTGCCAGACCGCATCGCCGTAGTAGTCTGCAACGAGAAGGAACGGCCTGTTGAAGAGTATGTGAAGCGGTGTATCACCATTGGCATCTTGGACGGTAACATCGACTCCCGCAGAGATTAAAAGTTTGACCTCGTCTCTCGGGTTTCCTGGTTTTTGGCAATCTATCGCATAGTGAAGTGGTGTCCTGCCGTTCACGTCGTACTGATACTGAAGGTATGGTGCTATAGCAATGATATACTGTACGAGGTCGATTCCAAAATCGTCAGCAGATATCAGATGAAGGATATTTCTACCGCAATCGTCCCTGCAACGAAGATCGGCGCCTCTGCCGATCAGTATTCTTGCAGCTTCTGCATCCCCCAATTCCAATGCAGTGTGAATCAATGCGATGCCCTCCCCATCTTGAAGATTGACATCGAGTAGTGGGTGCCGAAGAATCAAGTCGAGATACACATTCCGCTTTCTGTACAACGTGCTGGGGTTTGAACCTCTCCTTTCCAAAACTCGATGGGCGATTGTGGTTTGAGGGTAGCGAGAATTCGGATCGGCGCCGTGACTGAGAAGTAGCTCGACGATACGACTGCAATCTGGGCGACTCGTCATTGCAAGATCAAGAGGATACAGCTCATGGCACGAATTGGGATCTTGTCTCTCTGGCATCACATGCCCTCCATTTACTGAGCTCCGAATTGATGTTTGTTTTCCGACTCTCCGAGCGTTTGGATCGGCACCTAAAGATAGCATCAACTCTACCGTGTCGACATCTCTGGCCAGGATTGCATTGGTGAGACACGATTGATGAACAACAACAACGTCGTCTATCAGGTTGTCTAACCCGGCCAAGAACATTATTCGGCGTTTATTGATAGTATATAAATTATTGGAAAGTCAGTTGAGGAACCGCGGTGTATTTTAAGCTTGCTACGCTTGGGCTAGTCCTATTTGCACCTACCAAATTGGGTTATGGCCAATCCGACTACAGTGGTCGGACCATCTCACCAGGCAGAAGCTCAGCAGAGAGATTATTTGCATGTGAATATTTATAAAACTTATTGTATCATTTGAACCCTATATAATCACTATATTCAACTAAGTAGCTGGCTGCACTATAATCTCCTGATTCCTGGCGTTTAGGCAATCCTAATATGCATTTCTTTAAGCCCTATTGATATGGTCAAATGTCCAAGAACTCTAAAACCTCATCACAGCACTCCGCTCCGGACTGATATCCTTCGTGTAGATAATGTGCTTTGCCAGTTTCTTGTTGCTTGGATGATCCAGGAAGTGTCGGTTGTAGCTCAACTCATGGCCTCTCCGTTCCTCCATGATCCTCAGCGCCTCCTCCACGTCCTCACACGGAAGAATAAGGAAGACCCCTCTATAAGGGGACATAAGCTCCTGGACACGATCGAGTTCCTCCTTGTCCTCAAAGATGGAATGGCCCGCCCCAAAGTCGAGTATCTTGCCGTAAAACCTATCCCCGGGCTTCAGAGCATTTTGCAAGATGTCCACGACAGCTCTGTATTCAAAGTACTTCCAGTACTTCAACAAACCCTCCACGCCCTCTTGTTCGTATAGTTTGTTTGCACGTGCATCATCGTAATCAAAGGGTGCATAGAGCTCTTTGCGATGTCGATCGAGGCTGAATAGTTCTTTGTTGAGGTACTGTGAAAGGACTTTTCCAATGGTTGTTTTTCCAGCGCCTTCAGGGCCATCAGAATAATTGTTGGGCAAGGTTCGTCCGTCATGGCTTCTTTTCAATTCGCTGTCGAAGGATAAGTAATGTAATAATCTGGAGAATTAATAATCAATAACCGCCTTTTTGCTTTTATAGAGAAAAACCTAGCGTCCATCGTCAAGGATCACGGGTGAGACGGCTATAGCAAATGACTCACACTGATCCCACTGGTGTGTATGATAAGATGCCGATATCCGACGCCGCACATCTCACAAGAATGACCATTAAAACAATTTGAGAACTGCCAAAATGTCTAAACACCTTATCCAAAGAGCTCTTCAGTAATAAAATATTCACATGTTCCACTTTCGCTTCGATGTTCCGTTGCCTGATCGTTTCATTGCTTCGAGCCTCACTCCAGCGACTGCGATCGCAGCCGAAGTCATCAGTGCTGCAGCCCACGCTGACATGGCGGTGTAGTCCCTAGAGCTTCTAGACAATCCTTCACGTCGGACGAGTGCACCCGCAACAGGTGTACCTACAAGAGTGGCCAATCCTTGCAACATATACATGACACCTGCAATTCGTGGCAGCTCTTGAACACCAAATAACTCGATAAGTGCTGCCGGAAATAAACTGATAAAGGCGCTGGCTAGGAGTCCGTATAAGACAGTGAAACTGACAAAAAGACCACGGGAGGCTGTTTCGTTGCTGTCACCGATTAGTGTGCTTGGAATCCAGAGTCCCACGCAAACAAAGGCTGTGAGTAATGTGGTCAAAAAGAACGAATTGAGCCTGCCCAACTTATCTGCGATGAAACCAACAGCAATCTTGCCAATGGCGTTGCAAGCGTTGCTGGCCGCAGTTAGATTTGCGCCTTCTTCTTCAGTATATCCCAGTGTCTTGGCATAGGTGACAGTAAAGAATACCGGGATGTAATAAGCAGCACTCTGAAATAGCGTGCTGGCAGCCTGGGCGAAAAACACCCTTTGTCGGATCGTCTGCTAGCTAGGAACGGGAATTTTGAATAGGGCAGTGAAGGGAGAAAGAGCCGAGTTTTGTGCTGAGAGATGTTTCGCCATTGACGTTTCCCAGTCGAGAATAAATCCCGAGATGCAGATGAGCACTGTAGCCAAACATCCGGTCAACCGTAACGTGTTTCGGAAACCCAAGCTACCAATGCAGGCCAAAATTGCAGGCGTCCACACTAAACCGCCTATGCCTGTGCCAGCAGATACAATGCCCATGGCGAGGCCTCTCTGTTTGCCGAACCAAGTAGGGGCAACTGTCATGGAAGGTACAAAGGAAAATCCGGTGGCGAACCCTAGCAATAGTCCCTGCGCAAGCTGGAAGTGCCAGAGAGCTCTACCGAAGCTTGCGAGAACTGAGGCTACGCTGAATAGTATTCCACCGAGGCATACTACAGGTCGAGGACCATAGTACTTTGTCCATGTCATGACAAATGGAGCTACGATGGTCATCAGTGCGGCTAATAGGGTTCCGATGAGGTCAATGGTAGCAGCTGAGGCGCCAGTAAAGGGAGTTCCTGCCGTAGGAATTATGGCCTTGTAATGTTCTTGATACACGGCGAAACTGAAAAGGAGGCCGCTTGCGGTGAAGCTGATTATGAACGAGGCAAAGACAATTGATGCATATCTCCTGCTATTCATCAGCAATAAGAGTGGCTGCGGAAATAAGTAGCTTACCATTTCGAGTATTGCAGTTGATTACTTGGACGTTCCGCTGCTGAATTCGTAGTAACCATTTTGAAAACGTTATCCGCATCAAATAAGGTAAATATTTACGATAGTTATTTTATTTTGAAAATTGGGGGGAGTGGTACTTATACTGAGTAGATAGCCTAGCTGCAGCAGCTCAACCTACGGCACGAGCAAGCCCTTCAGTATGAAAGCAATTAGATAACACCAGGACGATGGCAATTTTTTGCGATCATGGCCTGCTTTTCTGTTAGGCTTTAGCCAGTCCAGACTTTGATCTAGCCGAATTAGTCGGGTCCGGCTGGTGTAACTCAGGTAACAAGCCAAAGGAGCCACGAGGACAAGAAATGCTTGGCACGGTTCCCGGTCCGAGAAGGCGCATGTTTTCGGTATGTATAATAGAGGGCGTATGAATGGATCAATAGTCGAGTCCATGGCGATGTTACGGGAGCTTTCTGGGATGTGCTGATGATCGGCGGGCTGTAATTCTTTAAACTTCCGCAGATACATACAGAAGACTCGCTTACTGACAACAGCGGGTAAACCAACCTATGGCGTTCACCAATTTAATATTCAGCTGAAACAATGACTCATACGGGACCGATTGTTACAGTGGTAAATACTATAATAAAGGGAGTGCCCAACTCAATGGTATATATTTCTAAGCATATACATCGATGGACAATTAGATTGCAATGAAGGGTTCAAGATCCACTTTCCCTTCCAAAAATATACGCATAAACTCCAAATCACAGTTATAATAAAGCTGATCTTTGTTGTATTCTTTCACAAGACGTAGGCAGGTAAATCAGATTCTGTCCTCGTATATACCGGCAACGTTTCGCCCAGGTTCTCGAAAGTATTATCCAATGTATCATCCTGACGCTCTGTGAGGATGACTGGTCGCCGAATTCTTATCTTCCGAGAACTGTTGGATGCTGCAGTATTATCAGCCTTATCAGATGGCATCGTTACTGCGGACAGCGGAACCTCCAGGACAAAGTCGTGAGAAATCTTCAGGACGCTGTTCGATGCCTCTTCGCACACGCAAGACTTGTTGCGCTTTGCAATCATCGTTGCAATTGGGCCATACTCGAAACTTAGTGTCGAAGTCGTCTCTTGATCACTCCAAGACGGCCTCCATTCGTTACGAGGTCGTCCCTTTGCTATAATATGAGAGACGCTCTGCCTACGAATGGTGGGCTCGCTGTCTTGCTCCGTGTGTCGGGCACAAATACCCAGTGGGGCATCGACGTGCTCTTCAACCCTCCACTCTACTCCGATGGCTTCCCATGCGTAGATCTCACCTTGCCCATGCCTAGGTTTAGAGAGAGAGAAATCTACATTGACTTTCTTATCCAGCCTGATAATTTGCTCTGACGACAAGCGCGCGTTCAATGGGGTTTCCGAGATTCTCATAGAACTCTCACGAAGAATTTGAGGTCTGTACAGTGAACGCTTCACTTCGATATTCTGGTTCCAAATAATTGGCTCTCCCGTGGCGAGAATGAGTTCTGCGGATAATTCGTACGTGAGGTCTAAAAGAGGTGTCGTAACCGAGGGAGGCGTGTCGTTGTCAAGCCGCGTGGTGAACATGAAGGGGTACCTTCCGTTGGCAGGCATAATTCTTCTATCAATGAGAGTCCACCTTTGGAGCTGAACATAATGGTGAGCACAGTCAGGGCAGTTGGGACGAAGAGGTTTCTTGTAGTGGTGATGGAGCCGTAACGTCACGGAGAAGCTCTTGACGTCTAAATCCTTTGTCGTGTCGAGTATGGCCTCCCCTATAAGTGCTGTACCGGTGGAAAGCGCGCTGCTTTCGAGAATCAAGGGCATCGGCGTCTGGAGCTTCCATTGTACGCTAACATTTGTTCGGTTGGGGCCCAGCTTGCGTAGGCCTTTCGACGGCAGCAGCTTTGAGACATACTCGAGTGAGACCATTCTGAAGTCCACTTTCTGTAGTTGGGCTCTGTGCAACCGATGAACGGCAGGTCTTGCGAAATAGGTATTTGAATAAGCGACTGTAACTTTTGGGGCCTGATGGAATTATATAGTAAGTATCGAGCGCAGCATGTATATTAAGCTTTGGATCGACCTACCCTGCACAGAAGATGACAGTTCTGGTCCCAGATCTCTGATTTCTGGCAGTTCGGCTTCGTAGGAGCAAAGTCAGAATGCAAGAGTCACCATTCAACCTGCAAGTGGTGTTGGCCAGAAGACCTATGACGTAGGTAGTCTTTGGTTATTTTTGAAAGCCCCTGCTATCTTTGACCGCACTCCGCTTTCTGTAGGTAACATTCTGCGATCGATAACAGCAACACAGTCGCCTCTTGCGATGCGAGACGATTTCCGAAGAGATCGTGAAAAGAACGCGCGGCCCGCGGACTTGAAAACGAGTTCCTTGGTAGTTGGAGATCATGCTGAGGGGCTGAACGGTCGTAAGCAGCGAGCTACCTAGCGCCATCTCCCCCGTGATTGTCAATCAGTGCCCACTCTAGCCATTCTAGCCTAGACAGGTAAGTGAATTCCAGTCTAGCCTCAGAGCTAGCGGTTATAGTGGGTCAGACCAGAACAAGTCTCGCAAGAAATTGCCAACATTTTGAGTTGCTTCCCCATAAACTTGAGAATGATTCGTATAAACTATCATCAGCAAATTGGATCATTCGTTTTCTTACGTTTTATCAATCCATTGTTATAACAGATTACTTATACTCTGTTGTTTTCATCGGGACTAAGACGAAATAAAATACCTCAAAGGCCTGGAATGTTTGTTTACTGTAAAGAATTGACTTATTTAAAGCCTTTAGCCCCTGCGTTATAATAGATCATATCACAACGTGCAGGGCTCTGTCTAATCTCTGTCGCCTGCCAAAAACTGGTTTTTTTTTCATCAATATTATTGTATATCACTGCGAAACTCTCGGTCAACTCGACTGCGCCCGACCTGTACTCATGCCTCCCCTACCTCCTGCCGCCTCGATACTCGACGTATTGGGGAATACACCCGTGGTAAAACTTCAGCATGTCGTCCCGGAGGATTGCGCAGATGTGTATGTGAAGCTTGAGTATTTCAGTGCCACAGGCTCTTACAAAGATCGTATGGCGAAATCGATGATCGAGGAAGCTGAACGCTCTGGACGATTGGCGCCTCACATGACGGTTGTTGAGGCTACAGGCGGCAGTACAGGCTCATCGTTGGCATTTCTTTGTGCCGTGAAAGGCTATCCGTTTGTGGCACTCTCTTCTAATGCCTATGCCAACGAGAAGTTGCTTACCATGGCGGCGTTTGGAGCCAAGGTTGATATAACTCACAGCCCAACCGGCAAAGCCACTGCGGATCTGATGATGGCTATGAAAAGCAAAGCTGCGAATCTCAGGAAAGGAGATGACTGTTTCTACACGGACCAGTTCAGCAATGGTGACGCACTTGTCGGTTATAGAGAGATTGGCCATGAGCTGATCGCACAATTTCCGGATGGATTTGATGGATTCTGCGGATCATTTGGCACAGGTGGTATGGTTATGGGCGTTTCCAGTGTCCTTAAACCGGTCATGCCGGATATTCGAGTCGTTCTCGTGGAGCCTGAGGGCTCGGCCCTGCTGGCAAAAGGACAGAAAGGCGCCCACGGCGTAGATGGTATCTCACCAGGCTTCATCTCTCAACACGTTGATAAAGCATTATACGATGGTACGCAAACCATAAATGAAGAAGAAGGGCGAGATATGTGCAGAAGACTTGCGAAATGCGAAGGACGTTTCGTTGGGACGTCATCTGGCTTAAATATTGCGGCTGCGGTTCACCTCGCTAAGCAACTTGGCACTGGAAAAAAGGTTGTTACAGTTGCTTGCGACACAGGGCTGAAATATCTCACTGGATCACTATTCTCAGAATGATAGATGTATATAGGTCTATAAGCAGTTCTAGACCTATCTAAAGATCAAAGCAAAGAAATGCAGATTTAGTAGTCTGATGGACACCTTTAACATGAAAGCTTCCTACACATTCTAAAGTATTTAAGTAGTACTCAGATTGAAAAGCCGATAGACTGTCAAAAACTATCTTGCTCTCTTAGAAATATCATGCAAACCAAGGAACTGACAGATCTAAGTTCGGACAAGACCACCAACCAACCTGTTCATCCCCAGCTCGAAGGTCCTGTTGCTTCCAAATAGTCTCAACGATGGTACGTGTCACATGCATATTTCCAATCTTTCGTACCGCATCCATCTTATAAAGAACCTCAAGGATTTGTAACCGCTGCTCTTCCAAAGTCACTTCGCAAGCTACAATAAAACAGGGCCAGGGGCTCGATGCCACCGTGAGTCCTGACATGATTGAAAGTGCCTGCTGCACGTATGCTTCTCTACGATCTTCATCTCCATCTGTCGGCACTACACGTTGCAAGTAAAGTAGAGCGGCCAACCGATACAGTTCCGCCTTGGCCAGAGCTTCCGTACTGTTTTGGTGAACTAAGCAAGTCGATTCATCGCGACTGAGGTGCTGCTCAGCAGATAGAAGTTGTGCTTCTAATGAAGACCGATGTTCAATCGTATCAGTAGGTACTGGTACGTCGGTTTGTGGCAAGATATTCGGGCGAAGGATATCAATATGGCGGATAGCATTGAAGACGTCAGGCGAGCAGCCCAGAAGCCCTAGAATCTGTTTCAAGACTTAGCAAGAGACAACACCTGAGCGAAGTAATGCTACAAACAATTGATGAGTCATTCCGCGAAATGATTCGATCAAATGAGATATCATCATATACATCCTGGGCCTGTCGTAGCGGGCGGACAAAACCGCTGAGTACGTCATAGTACATGAGCCATACAGTGAGAAAATCTGTAATCTTGTCTTGCCTGTAGTCTAGTCTTAGATTCTTGAAGACACGTCTGGCTCCTTCCAAGTGAATATAAAAGTTGCCCTCGTCAGCGTCAAAAACCTGATGATGTTTTGTAAGCTGCGTCCAAGGCACCTCATATAGTTAAGATTAAGGTACATACACTATGCATGCACAGCATCATGACTGCGGCTAATTGCGATGGCGTACTTTCTTGAGAATGGCTATTTGTGTGGATGAGTGAGCGGGTGAGTGCTTGTACTGCTTTTGCCTTGAAGGGATCCGCGGCGCCGGGGCCCCAGCGATGATGCCCTGAAATTGCAAGCATGGAGTAGAAAAGTGCGTCGGTAGAAGCATCGTTCATGGAGAGGGCGACCGCTGGTAGTCCCTGCCATAGCCCATTGTCGGATTGAGTAGTCGAGCACATTGGGGCTATGACGCGAATGTCTAAAGCCTCCGTCAGCTCAATATACTTGAAGTGGGTTACCGAGAAGTCTAGTACAGACAGTAACTAAAGACAGCGCTCTCCTGGTCAGTAGAACGCCGGTGTGAGATGGGGGTGCACCTTGGCGCCGCTAGGGCTCCCATCAGTGCCTCATGCCAATTGAGGCGACCTGCTGCGAGATCCATGTCTCTCGAGTCGTATTTCAAAAATCTCATTTCGTGTCCCTGTCGCCCCTGAGACGAGCTCGCAGAGAAGGGCAGCATTTGAGAGCGAATATGCCGAGGCTCCACGGTAGACTCAGGCCGCCATACCAGGCGAGGCCCGTAGCCCTGGCAGGCTCGGCCAGTTCGAAGACAATTTTTGCAGCAAGGGAGACTTCTATCGCAACCAATCTTGCGACCTGGCACTTATATTAGTCTGGTTGTATACACGCCTGAGTTGTTTCGCCCACTTTTACACGTCCAGCAGCCTCTCTGCGCTTTGGGCTGTTGCATCATCATCTTTGTGTAGCACGATGGAGTTCGGTCGGCAGTCATCCATCATCTCTCGTTTTTTTGTCCATCCAAGCGATTTATTCAATAATGTATAAAGACATGCAATTTGTAATGTTGGACGAAAGTTAGGCTTGAAGGAAATTACCGGTTGAAGATACCGAGACGCGTTAATAAGGTTATGCACATAGGAAGTAGGTATGGTAAGCAGGTAGGTTACTCTATGGTTATAAGCATAAATCTAGGCAAAGAGCTACGGGGAACTCCGAGTCTTCAGAGTAAGCTACTCCGAGGCACATGAGGCATATTCATCCAGCACTTCCGTATACTCTAGCCTACCAGCCATCAAGTTTAACGCCTTCTGTTTTCACATTCGAAAAAGTAACATAGAAGAACTAGCATATAACAAGGCCAGTGCATATCAAATATGCATCAAGATGTTCACTTGACCTTGAATATTGAAGACTGTATCCATAAAGGTCTATTCTTAATACTTGGGTCGCCAGCATGCTTTTGACCCACTTCTGGTATTTCTGCCCACTTTACAAAAGCGATAAGATCGCATTTAATTTCCAAAGCCTCTTCTAGCGCGAGCTGCCATAGTCTGGATACCTACTTTGCCAGTGAAAATAAATATAAATAAAAGCACAGGAGCCTGTCTGCAGATAAATTTGCACTTTAAAATGCATCAGGGCTTTTTTTCCGCAGCTTTTACCCGGTTAATCTGGTCTTTCTACAAAATTGAGACTCTTTATTCACTATTTTCCCGTTCTGCTTAGCCGTGTCACATCTAATACGAAAACCAACTGCCCTTTCCCAATATACTAGGAGCTATGTCTGGCGAAGAAGAGGGACAAGGTACTAGCCAAAGACATCACAAGCCATCAAAATGGTAGGTACTTTATTGTGACATCAACTCGTGTAGTAGAGCACTTACCATTCGCAGGCGCCAATGCTCGATAGTTATAGCCGCGTTCATGTTGAACTTTTCAGGATGCGGTCTTCTGTTTTGCTTCGGTATTTTTCAATCTCTATACCAAGACATGTCGCGACGACCCGGAAACCCTTTCAGTGGGGCCTCATCTGCTGAGATCGCACTGATAGGGAGTATTGCCGCATCTCTTATGAAACTTGGGGCGCCGTACGTTGTTTCGTGGACCAAGTATTTTCGACCGTCGGTCGTTGTTTGCAGCGGGGGCCTACTGTACGGTATAGCCAGCGTACTTGCAAGTTTGGGAACTAGCTTGTGGCATATGCAATTGACCCAGGGGCTTTTGATCGGGATTGCAACATGTCTGTCCTTTATGCCATCCATGGTTGTTCCACCGAGCTGGTTTGGTCGTCACAGAGCATTGTGCATGGGAATAATCTCCTCTGGGACCGGCGTTGGAGGCCTTGTATGGTCTCCAGTCCTGACAGCTTGCATTGGCGAGTTGGGCTATCAAAATACTCTACGGCTTACAGGCTGTATATGTACAGTTCTCATTTGTATATCAGGCTGCCTTTTATCCTGGGAGCCACAGATGGCTGCTTCATTACAGGCTGTCGATACACGGCCTGGTTGGGCTTCTGGACTTTTCAAAGTTCCCCTGCCCCTACGACATCTTATATCGACCCGCAAATTCCTCGCCCAGAGTATCAACGCCTTCTTCCAAAGTGCGGCGTACTATACTCCGATATTTTACATCGCAGCCTTCTCCAAAACGCTTGGCTACAACGAGACAGACGGAGCCAACTTTACAGCTCTTAGCAATGCGTGTAATGCTATTGGAAAGGTCGGGGTCGGATTCATTGCCGACAGAATCGGGCGTCTAGACAAATTCTTTCTGACGACGCTTCTTAGTTGTACGTCTACCGCTGGCCTCTGGGTTTCTAGTACTGTTCTGGGGCCGTCAGATGTAGAGGCCGGCAGGGCACTCTTCATCGCCTTTACTGTCATGTATAGTTTATTCGCCAGTGCGCACATTGGGCTTTTCTCGCCCGCGTTAGTAGAGCTGTTTGGTATCTCCAAAATGCCTCATATCACTGGCATTATGTACATGTTCCAGGGCGCAGCTGGGCTGATGGGAACGCCACTGGCGGGTCTCCTGGTGACGGAAGACACGGACCCAGGTTCCTATTTATACATGGCCGTTCTTGTGGGATCGTTCATGTTCATCTCGACAATAGCTGTGCAATGGGCAAGGATAGAATTGATGGTTGAGCGCGCAGGTGGAAAATGGCAATGGACATGGGGTCTATGAGACATTTTAATGTGCTGGGCGTGTGCAAGATGATGATAATTTAGGCGGACCCCCCATGCGCATCGCATAGTCGTTCCGAGTCGTCTGAAAATTCATTGATATGTTGACAAGATGCCGGTACCCGAGTGAGGCTATCTTATAATATTTGCGAGTTCAGCGATCCGAAAGCTCCTAAACTCAAGTTTCTCAAAAGCCTTTAGTCTACTCAAGTTCTTCGAATTGTTGCACCGTACCGCGTCATGCGCGGGCAGAGAATCTTGACTTGGGCATGATGCAGGATAAGCTTCGGAGCAGCACAGTAGTAACTGCTCTGTAGGAGATAGATAGAGCAAATAAGCGGGCTTCAGAAGTAGAACCGCCGATACGCGAAGATAAGCTCCACATCGGCTCTCCATCCCGTAGCGTGTAGTGTAGACAAGGGAAGCCGGTCCAACGCTTTGCCTGAAATCCCGATCTCGCATTGAACTGTTTGCATCCTCATGCTTCAAAAAGACTGTTGAGTTGAATTTAAAGATCTCTCTATAAGACTTGAACAAATCCAAACATGTCGTCGAAACCATTCCCCCCTCCTAACGGGATGACCTCCTTCTGGCGCTCTTCTCCTGGATCCCTTGACAATCACCGATCAACGGCAGGATTACCCTCAAAATGCGACATCCTTATCATCGGAGCCGGGTTTTCTGGCGCTTCGCTCGTGACACATATGCTATCGCAGCCTGAGTCAAAGGACAAGTCAATCGTTGTCTTGGAAGCCCGGCAACTATGCTCTGGCGCGACAGGGCGAAACGGTTCGTTTCGGTCCTTTCTGACACCAATTCCCAGTGCTAATTCTATCCAGGAGGGCATATTAAGCCTGATGTCTACAACTTGTGCTCACACATGGCTTTAAAGCACGGTATAGACGCTGGAGCAGAGATTGCCGAGTTCGAGCTCGCCAACTTCGAAGCGGTTAAAAGTTATGTCCTTGACAACAATGTAGACTGCGATTTTATGATCACTCAGGCTGTCGATGTACAGCTATCAGAAGAGCACAACGCCTTGCTCAAAGGTGGATATGGTAAGCTCGTCAACGCCGGCGTAAGCGCCACAAAGCAAGCATTTTATGTCGATGACAAGTATGCTGAAACAGTGAGCATCCTTTCTTCCCTGCTTCACATATCAAATCTAACATGAGAGCCAGGTCTCGGGTTTGAAGGGCGCAAAGGGAGCCTTCAAGTACACCACCGGGCATCTCTGGCCCTCCAAGCTGGTCCATTATATGTTCGCCGAAGCTCTGAAGCACCAGAACCTGAACCTGCAAACCAACACTCCCGTGACAGCTATTCCTGCTTCTCCAGACGCGGACGGGAGCTGGAGCGTCACTACTAGTCGGGGTGTCATCAAGGCTCGAAAGGTCATTGTGGCGACGAATGCCTATACCGCAGCGCTTCTTCCAGAGTATCACGAAAGGATCATCCCCTACCGCGCCATCTGCAGCCGCATCGTTGCTCCCAACCCGCCGCTTTTGGCAGACTCTTATGTCATTCGATTTAGTCCTGCGGACTTTGACTATCTTATCCCCCGACCGGACGGCAGCATCATTGTTGGGGGCGCCAGATCGGCTTATTTTCGACATACTGAGGATTGGTACGGTAGTGTCGACGACTCAAAGGTCATTGAAAGAGCGAAAGATTACTTCGAAGGGTACATGCAGCGACACTTTCGTGGCTGGGAAAACAGCGGTGCACATACAGATCAAATCTGGACTGGAAGTTAGTGTCATTGTTCATCTTACTGGCTTTTTATCGCATGCTAACCATATTCTATGTGCAGTCATGGGCTACTCGGCAGACGAAGTTCCCCGCATCGGCCATGTACCAGGACGGAAAAACATGTTTATAATGGGCGGTTTTACTGGTCACGGAATGCCGCAGGTCTTTCTAGCTGCCAAAGGAATTAGCCGCATGGTCTTGGAGAATATGTCGTTCTCCGAGGCCGGAATCCCGAAGCTCTTTGAAGAGACGGAAGCGAGGCTAAAGAGTGATGAGAACTTCTTGAAGGACATGATTGATGCACAGCCAAGCTTGGCTAAGATGTAGTTGATGGAAGCCTGCCCTCGAGTGCAAAAAGTCTTCTGACGCTATATCAAGTACTAAAAATACTGAGTGTAAGATCCTCTAAATCTATACTAAATTAAACCAAACTTTTGTCACCTAGGTCGAGGTTCCATGTTTTACTACATCCCTTTGAGTGTATACGTACTGACAGTAAGGTAATAACCAGAGTCTTTTCGACTACTGCAACTTTGTTATCTACAGAATAAGTGCAGACACCAAGATAGGCCGTCTCAATTTCGTATCTGTTGTTTCTATTCGCCTACCCATTTGGGCTTAGCCGCACCAGTGCTTGTGGTTTTCCTCTGCACCATGGAATACAATGTTGCTCATCAATTAGCCCCACAACGAACTTCACGGCTATCTAGTTCAGGCCGTAAGGCATCTTCAGATGGTGCAGGGGCAGGCGCACAATCTGTAGTCTGCCCCATCTCAGATCTTGTACCTTGACTGGGCGCAGTGATCACGTTGCTCGCTCTCTTCTTCCGTCGCCGGAGTAACAATATAGTTGTAGCTACAAGAATCGCCAACCCTACAACTGGGAGAATCACCGCGAGAATAATCGTAGCCTCTTTTGAAGGGCCAGAGCTTGAGTCGCTCTCGTCCTTGGTCGAGGCCGTTGCTGCTGCTGTTTGCTCGACTTGCAGCGGTCCGATGATGTATGTCGTCGGCGTCTCCCCGCAGCCCCAAGACGTAAGTTTAGCGTTGTCGTCAGAAGCGGTTTGGTAAATGAAGTAGAGACACCGCGAAGAGGCCCTGTAGGTGCTAAGAGTAGCGTGTCAATCTTCATTATCAACACTCAACAGCAAGTCCTACCATTTCATTATCGGAGAGTAAGGGCAGAGTGACGCAGCAGTGCCTCCACAATCTGGAACCGAAGCATCCTCGCATGTAGCGGGGATGTAGCAGCTTGTCTCGTCGCAACAGCCCCATGATTTGCCGCCGGTGGGAGTGCTGCAGGTGGACGGTGACGCGCAGCCTGCCTTGTAGTCTTTCCAGTCGTGAATAGCAGCAGTTAGCAGGTCTGACTCGGTGTCGTAGCCATACTCGCACGCTTACCCGTATTATGAGAAAAGTAGCCGCAGATCTGCGCATTTGTAGTTGCCTCAACCGCCTCCACTTGGACAGTGTCAGGTTCTCGTATGTGAGTCGGGCTAATTCCCCGCGATCGGACGTCGTCCATCCTGACAGATATCAAGATGTGAAGTTGATCTTTATGAATTGCGCTTTATGGTGCTATTTCCAACTTTTTGTCCTCAGTGTAGATGGTGAAGACGGAATGACATCAGCCTCCGATATTTGACGGCGGTCGCTTTGGACGTATACTCATATGTCAACGATAAAAGCTTAAGATCACCTAGACTAGCCGCTAGAGGATAGTTCAGATTTAAACTATAAATTGTCTTTGTTTATTTCATTATGCAATAACGTTTCTAACGTGCTCCTCTATATTCTTTGGCACTGTGAGACCATACTCGTCCTTAGCGTACCCAAAGCAGAACTCCACAAGGCCAATACATGCATGTTGAGAGCCCATATAGGACCGCCCCTTGTACTCTAATGCTTCCAGCTCATAGAAGTAAGCCTCATTAACTTCAAAGAACTGATGCACCACAGCTTCCGTAGGCTTCTGACCGTTCTTAAAGAATGCTGCAGCAACGCATAGCTTGAGCACTGCCGCGCCGCCCTTTGTTTGCACGAGCTTACTGTCCTTCTTTGCTACAAGCTCTGGCTGTTTGGCTAGCTTAGGAGTCACAGATTCCATGGCCTTAGAAGCAAAGAGACCATTAGTCCTCTCGCTCCTATACTCTGCATCGTCGATGAGCTTGAGGTCGTACCGCGCCAACAGCTCATCAAACCGTTCCATTATAACGATGACAGGGAGACGTTGCGTACGTATTGACTCTGTGATCTCCTCGCGGTGCATCCGCATCTGTTCTTTCGCCACAGTTGTATCCTTTAGAGACGCAAGTCCTTTCTCGGAACAGAACTTTTGTTGAAGATACGCGATCAGCACTGCCACGGAGCGTGACCGCCCGGATTTACAGTGGATCAAGATATTCCTTCCCTCGCCACTATGGTGCTTGATAAAAGCGTTGGTCTCATCGAAGTGGTCGATCAGATTGGAGTTGGCATTGTCCTCGAGAGGAATGATGAGTGGATATTTCACAACGCTGTTTGCCACGCCGTTCTTGTCAGGGTAGAACCTTTGCAGTCCGTAGGAGGTGACGTTCTCGTCCCATGCTAGTGAATCCTTGGGATGAATAGCAATAACCGCCTGAATATCATTTTTTGCAAGGACATCTTCGTTGAGGGCATGGTTCATGCCCCCGATAAAAATGCTTCCGGGTCCGCTCAAATCTGGGTGGACAATTCGGGACATATCCGTGATGTCATTCCGGGTCCATTCTCGGATCTCGTTCCAGAACTTGGCATGCAGAAAAGCGAGGTCAGGATGCGACGCAAGGTTGTCAAGTGCCTTGTACGTGGTCGGCTCGTAGGAGGGGTTTCGCGCAAATAGCTCGCTCCACTCTATTGACGGGGACTGCTTGGTGATTTTGTCCATCGTGGCAGCGATAGAATATCAACAAGGAGAAAGGATTCAAGCGATCTGAGAGTAGAGATTCGGATCTCCAGTTAAGAAGTTTATGTACGAGGGTTACAATCTTGGCGAATCTAAGCCTCAATCGTATGGCTGAAGAAATGTAATCACTAAATTCGCAGCTGGACGTGTTGCACGCTGATTGGTTCAAATCCTTTGTTACCAGGCGGAGTTTTTCCACTTACCTCATTTCTTTTTTGCTCATGTTATAGCGAGTCGATAGATTTAAATATCACGGTTTCCAATTACATATGCTCGGTTCGCGCCCATATCTGAATTCATTTCTTCATGAGATAGGTCCCTGTAACTAGATTCTAGCATTCTCCCCCATAAGATCATCATTGCGGTCCCCATGACTCCTGTCGTTGCTGGTCCTGCTGCTGAAGAGCTTCTCGCTCTTGCTTGGCCTCGGTGATAGGCTCTTGGGGTTGAAGATTCAGGTACCCTGGCGCAGCAATTGCGATAACACATCCGAGGCCGCAGGTAGCCGTCAGAGTAGCAAAACCGACCAAGTGCTGAGGATCATTGGTGCTGGGCCACAGATAGCTTCCAAAGATAATGGCCAGATGGCCAAATGAGTTCACAATAGAAATAGCAATGGAGCGCTTCCAAGATCGAGCTAGCTGGCACACGGCGCCGGTGATCCAGACAGGGACAATCATCCACTGCGCAGTGACCTTGGTATAGCCCATAGATCGGTGGAGGAGGAGTACATATTGCAGCTTACTGACCCAGAAGAAGTATGGAGCAAGGTCCGAAGTCGGTACATCCTGTGCAATGACCAATAGGACCAAGACATTATAGGATCACTGCATTGGAGAGATAGAATATGGGGTTCTTATAACGAGGTAGTCCAGTAGTAGTTTTAAAAATACAGCTATATAGAGTATCGTGTTTGTAACTCTAATATACAGACTAAATACTGTAGCTTCTACTTTTGATTAATGCAGTTGTAAACATTGTACACCTTCCATCCATCAACTTCATAGAGAACTTTAGCTCCTTTATTTCTGGCAATGCTTTTATAGCAATTGAACTTCTTATACCCATTGCTTCCTGTCCCTGCCCAATCATTCAAATCCATCTTAACCGCACCAGCCGCGATTTGAGACGTAAAGGTTACCCCACTGCGAAATTTGCCTTGAGTCTGTCAGTTACCATATATAGCAGGTGGATATCTAGAATATTTCAGCTTACCTTTAACAGCCTTCCCTTCCCAGTATGTGAAAGTTCCATGGGTGACATCGGTGTAATCGCTAGGACGAACCATATTGCCTGGAGGATTCTTGTCGCCGTAGTATGCCATTCCGCTAGAGACTTCGTTGCCTTTGACGGAGTTTACAAGATAGACGTACTCATAGGCGGCGACTGCCTGGGCCCCGGCTAGGCCGGTGAGGAAAAAAGTGACCTTCATGATAGCTAGGAGGTACTGTGTTTGATGGTAAGCGATACTGAGCAAGCCTTGGCAAGGTACGGCAACATTATATACTTGAGAGATGTGCAATCAATGATACGTATTCTCTTTGCAGTCATATGTGCACCAAAGTCCCCAAGCTAATCGCATCACTTAACGATGCATTGACCAATAGTATTCAGGCTAGAAGCTACAATACGATCATGAGCTGGCCTTCAGCTGTAACGTCAGTGCTTACAAGCTCCCGCTTACTACGCACCTACCGCTCAATTTCGAGAGGCTAAATTTTAAGACTGTTCTAGAATTTAGGTCGCTGTGGACTTTTGGCCCGATGAGTGAAGAATGCGCCTGTCTTTGGTTAGCCTGAGCTATGGCCCTAGAAAAGGGCTTAAACATGAGTCGATAACGCCCGCTGTCTGGCGAGAGTTGCTAAGTTCTGACTGCTGATTCAAGCTCCCAGCCACGAGCCTTAACTACATGGTGGCGGGCTTGGTGTTGTTGCTCTTAATGGCTAAATGTCTCTCCTACCTCGAAATTAAAATGCAAGCTGTAAATACAATGTTTGTGTCTGTTTTTGTGAGATCTGCCACCGGGCTGCTGAGTAGATATGCTACTATACTGTGTGTCGAAATCGGGATGCTTTTGAGATGCCCTTCCAATAAACTTATCGTAGACCACGGGAAACAGGCAGTACTGGGCGCCTATCGAGAGGCCTTTAGGCAACTCCATCATAGACAACAGCCAATAGCTGGCTCTTCATCGTATACAATCCCTGGGATATACTATACCTAGCCTGTCCAGTCAGTCAATATTTTCCAAGAAGCCAGGGTACCCCAGCTGCAAACAGTGGACTCTCCCCCCTGCAGCTGAAAGAAATACATAAATCAATAGACCACGCAGCGCTAGCCTGTTTAAAGGTTTAACCTTACTGGTTCCCAAAGCTTGAACATTTGCGCTGAATTTACCTTCTTTTTCTTGTTTAGGTAAATTGCTGGCTTGGCCCTCAAATGCTGCGTCCGGGCCTGATATGATGTGTGCTGGCCCCTCTCAATACAAAACTAAATCACACAGCGCCGCCATCAAGAACCTCACCCTCGATACAGCCGAGGAACCGCCGTCCAGTGAGGAAGCCTTTGTATTTAGCGGCTTGTGCTAGGGCAATGACAATGCAAACACAGACCCAGATGATGGTTAGGAGGTAGATGAAGAGCGGCATTAGTTCATAATCATGTTAGAGGGGACTTCACAGAGGAAGTAGCCGACGAAAAAGAGGTACACAAGAAGCGAGCAGTCTAGCACCTTCATATCAGAAAGTATAATAATTGGATGTTGAGATAGAAGCATACCGTTATCCTTCATGTTAAGACTTTTACTTATACCAGCGGCAGTTGCATTCGCCTATAACAGTCAATCGCTGCCTGTACCCCGCGATAGGGTCAGTGGACCTACAATATCGCCACGATCCAAGTATGCAAGGATATACATCCACCACAAATAAGGCAGGAGTGTAAAGTCGATCTTGCGAACAAGGTCTCTTTCTTCGGCTGTGTTAGGGACATGGTTTGCCGGAGCGATGGTGGGCTCCTCATCGTAAGACAGTGCCTCTCCCGGCTTGGCGATCTCGCTATCTGCAAGGTCTTGAGAGACGCGTTGCTGAGGGAATGGCTTGTCTCCATTTTTAGGCTCCATTGTGATTGTGATATAGATCTACAGAATGATAAGATCAAATGTAGGAGACGAGGCAGAATGGGCTTTCAGGGAACATGGAGCATTATATCTCCAGGATCGGCAGTCGGCGTGGTTCTCCGATCACCGAGCATCTTTCCCAGTACAAGACTTGCCTATCATTTAGTATGTCTCATTGGATGATAAGCGTGAGTTACCTCTAATCCATACATGCCAAGACAGAAGGATGACTCGTGAGCGAAATGAACATGTAGTTCTATGTTGCGGGGTATCTGCCATCAAGCTTGTTGAGGGAGGGAGACTAACACCTAAGAGATAAGCATAAAATGCATCGGAGTGCAGATATACGACCCGGCTATCTTACTGCCAAGATGTATGCCGAAAGGCCAATGATCGTTGGATGAGGGACCAAGAGGGATTTGTCGTATAGGTACTGAAAAGTTAGTGGAGCCTGGTCGTGGTACCGACTGTGATTGGCTTATTGGCTGAAGGGTACAGTGGGTTGGCAAAAGTCCCGACACATGGCTAAAAAGGCTTCTTAATTTTATTCCTTATAAAATTAGCTATATAAAATAGATTAAAAAATAAAAAATAATTTACTTAATACTTAAATAGTTAAATTATTATATAATAATATTAAGAACTATATA
>NW_023502150.1:0-761 GCF_013396075.1 Fusarium subglutinans
CTAATTCCTTTAAACCTTTAAACCCTGCTATTACCCTGTATTTATTTAACTCTATTTATAGATACGCTATCCTTATATTAATAACAGGACCCTTGCTATAGTAATAACCCTTTTAAATACATTAAGAAGCTACTTTTTATATATAACTAAGTTACCTGTAAAGGCAGTAAGGAAAGCTATCTATTTTAACTTAAGGCAGTTACCTTTCCTTAAGTCTCTTTCTAGGTCCTTAAGGTTTAATAGCTTATTATTAACCTAGCTTAAATTAATTATACTAAAATAGGCTATCTAATTTATATAACTAATTAACCTAATTAGGCTATACTTAAAGATAGCTATTTTAATAATATTAAATTAATACCTTAATAAGAAGTTCTTACTACCTAATAATAGCTATTATTATATATATTTCTTTAATTTTTTCTTTATTAGCTTTCTCTAAGGCTTGCTTAATAGCTAGGTTAAGGTTATGCCTAGTTATATAGTAAGCTTAATTATATAGCTATAGGCTCCTTTATATAGGCATTTTATTAGTAGCTATAATTAATATTAGTAACTATAACTAATAGGGAAAGTCAGGTTAGGGAATGCACTTTATAATAGATATACTAGCTATATCTTTTAAGTAGGATAAAGGAAAGGACCTAATATAGCTGCTAAGAGGTAAGCAGTATTTATATTACTTAATTAAGGCAGTAATTACACTACTAAGGCAAATAAACCTTTACTAATATTAAGTTTTAAGATACTAGCCTGCTATA